>NW_006160032.1:3671418-3725612 GCF_000334495.1 Tupaia belangeri chinensis
GGCTGGGTGACCCATCCAAGTCCATAGGAAGAAAATTAGAGAACTGCGTCACCCTCATAAGGAACAATGGGGTCATTGCTGTGACTCCTCATTGTCGCTCTCCATTCTCTTCTCATGCTGGCAAGATTTCTATGCAATCAGGCAGCATTTGCAGTTGACAATGGCTGGTTGCAGAAAGAGGGAATTTTCTTCGGAAATATCTCTATTAAGATGAAGGAAAACCTTCCTAGAAATCTTGAGGAGACATCTCATCAGATCTCATCAGCCAGAAGAGATGGTACTTGTGTTTAAAGGAATTGTTAGCAAGGACAGGAGGACACATGATTAGATCAGCCCAGTTATCATTTATGCCCTGGAGCGGAGCCTAGCTCTCCTGAAGACATTGCCTCCTGAAAGATAAGGCCAAATAACTGGGTTCTATTAGCAAGGAAGATAAAGAAAGTGCTATTGGTTGGGCTGCTGCTGAAGGATATATAAGTCATAGTCTGCAAAAAGGCAGACAGAGAAGTGTTGGGGTTTTCAATTTATTGCACAGAAAGTCTCCATATGCAAACGGGGAAGACCTCAGCAATAACCTAATATCTCATCTCATGCTTACAAGGCAAATAAAGGGACTATTTTACTGAAATCTGACAGATGAAGAAACTGAGGCATTGCTTCTAATGGTTTACTCAAAATTCCATTTCTAGCTGATAGTGTAGAATTACTAAAATCTGGATGTCCTGTTCCTAGAACCATTCCTTTCCTGACCTCCCATGTTTCTAGTGGACTCCTCTCTGAGGACTGGGAATCTGGGTATATTTCTTGGTTCAAAGGTTTAGAGGTAGAAGTGAGGTGGGGAGTTCCTCATCTCTGTACACACAGAAGTCACATTTATAAATCGTTACTCAAGTTTGCTCACGGAATTACCCGATGGTTTCAGCCAAAGAGCACATGTTGGTGGCAGCCTGTGTTAGCAGGGTGAGCACCTGGATCAATGCCAACCCTTCTAGCTAGCAAGTCAGCGTGAAATGAAAGCAACTTGTGTTGACAGTATTGACAGACGGTGCCACATACAAATTACAGTTAGTTCAAAAATTAACTACCAGATTATTAATTTGAAAAAAAAAATTGTGCACAATGTAGTTTCCCACTTCTAGTTCCCTGGCTGAGTGTTGTCTGTTGATGCTGATCACCTTGCATGCTCTAGCTCCCTGGAACGCTGGAGACTGAAATCCCTGCAAGGGGAGATTCAGACAGCAGATACACGCAGCAGGCTTTTCCTGTTTCGAAGTTTCCAGTGAGCCTTGGCTATTTCTTTGGTGTTTTAGCCCATTTCTCTATTGCTGTAACTAAATAGCACAGACTGGGTAATTTACGAAGAATAAACATTTATTTAGCTTATGGTTCTGGGGGTCCAAGATTGAGGGCCCACATCTGGTGATGGTTTTCTCGCTGATGTGGACTTTGCAGAAGTTGGAGGCAGCACAAGGCATCACGCGGGAAGAGGACACAAATGTGTGTCAGCTCTGTCCTCTCTCCTTCTTCTCATAAAGTCACCAGGTTTCAGTCATGGCTGCCTCATCCTGATGACCTTATATAACCCTTAATCACCTCCCAAAGGCCCTACCTCTGTTTTGTTTGTTTGCTAACCTGCATGTGCACTCACCAGAGAGACTGAGAAAGAGGGAAAGTGAGAAATCACCCCCAGGTGGGATGGACATACTGTGGTCCCTTATTCTACATCTTCCTCTTGGAATTCGGGGCATGCACATGCATGCATCCAGCATGTTTTTCAAGCCACCAGTTCCAGCACTTGCACCATGCAGTCAGTCATTGGGGACCCAGCCACCTTAATCTCCACACCAACTGCTGGCTTGGCCCTACATCTTAATAACATAAGCTAAATTCTTATGATCTGTTTTAGATATTGTTTTTGTTTTTTTCATTGTAAGGTTTTTTCACAGGGCAAATGTGCTTGCTGGAGAGAGACAGAGAGAGAGAGTGTAAGGGGAAGTGAGAAATCGCTTCTAGCGTGGACGACCATGCTGCAATTCCTTCTTCTCCTTTCTCCTCCTGGGACTTTGAGCACAAATGCACATGCACCCAACCTGATTTTCAACCCACCACGTCTGGGGATCAAATCACAGTCCGCAATATGGGAGTCCAACACCTTAACCACTGTAACACCTGCTGACCCCATAAATTTCCATTCTTTTAATAACATCACAGTAGCAACCAAACTTGAAAACGTGAATTTTGGGAAGGCATATTCAAATCATAGCATGTGACTTCCTGAACTCCCTTGTCAAATTCAGGCCAGACAATTTCTGGCAGTAAGATTTCTCATCTGTCAAAATAAAAATAAAAAATGCTAGGATAAATTAGTTGGGACTGGTAATATCTCAGGAATCTTTATAAAATGTTATCTTTCTCATGTTAAAAGTAACATATATTGGGACAACAGTTAGCGTAATGGCTATGTCACTGGACTCCCACGTAATTGACCACAGTTCGAATCCCAGACCCGGTGGCTTAAATTCACGCCATGCACACGTGCATGCTTGCCCAAGATCCCAAGAGGAGAATGGAGGAGAAGGGATTGTGGTGTGGCCATCCCCCCGGGGGGTGATTTCTCTCTTTCTGTCTCCCTGTCTCTCTCTCTGTCTTTCTGGCAAGTGCACGCATCCTATAGCAAAAACCTCTCCAAAAAAAGAAAAAATAGCATATAACTATGATATAAATTGAAGTATCAAAAGTATAAATCAAAATATACAAGTTTCTTATCATTCTACCCTACTAAAAGATAACTCATCAATTGTATATATTGTCTGAGATTTTACTTTCTGTTTACAAACTACCATTTTTACATATTGCAGCTCATACATACCGTTTTGAGATTTGCTTTTCAAACTTAATAAATAAATAAAATAAAATACATTCATGTCAATATTCTCTACATATTTCTTTTTACTGGCTGTATAATATTCCATTGCATAGATATTTTATAACTTATTCATGTAATCACTTATATATTTTATATATATTTGGGTGGTTTTCAACTATACACCATTCCAAATAAAGCTGTAATAAATATCCTTACAGACACATCTTTGGACTATGTATTTCTGCATGATAAATTCTTGAAAAGCAGTAGCTGAACCAAGGACCTAAGATACTTTACAACAAGTCCTGAGAATGTAGGATCACCTAGGCAACAACCTTAAACTAGATCTTGTCTTGGAGTAAGAATTTCCTCTGTGTGTTGGCCTGAAAATTATCACATTTACAGAGCTGCACTTCTGATAGGTCTTTTCGCTTCTTATCCAACATGCAAGACTAAAATGATTCCTTTCTTGCTCATTTTCATGGGCGATAATGTGTTCCTCCCACCTGGCACTTCTTTTTATTTCACTACAGCTATAACGAGCACTTACAAGAACAGCAATCTGGGTTACCTGAAAACCTTTTCCTTGTTAAGTTGGCTCAAAAAACTAAGACTAGAGATAGAATTGGAAGGCAGTAGCTCAGTCAAGGTTATATAAAGCTGCTCTTGGGCATATCGTTAACTTTTCCTCTTTGGTTTATCTATTTAAAAATAGAGGTACGATTCATTTGTGAGGCTTTAGGGGAAAACTGACAGGCCTTGTTAGGGTGGGCACACTCTATCACTCTCCCTTACTCCAAACGCAAAGCAGTTTGCTTTAGAAAAATGCTAAGTGAATGAGATGCTTAATAATAATAAACAAGTATCTTAATACTCTGTGATTAGCACTCAGTAATGACTAATGTGTAGACCTCCTTGTTTCTGTCAAAAATCCATTTTATCAGACATGGAAATGGCCTAAATTATTTGATATGCATTAGCTATGAAAAAGACCTCTTGCAGCACCAGATATTCAAGTCTCTGACCCTTCTACACTGGAGCAGCAATTACACGAGAGCTATCTGTTCCATTCAGACTCGAAAAAGAAAGACTTCAGTGCCAGCAACACAAAGCACAGCAGTTTCACATTCGAGATCCTCTCATTTCAGTATTGACTCATGCGACCTCCCCCTGACACCCCTTACCTCCAAATTGCTCTTCGTACCCTCCAACCATCTAGGGTGTCTCAGGGACATCACAGGACCACCTGCAGAACAATTGCCTGCTCCTTAAAGTTTAGACTCCTGGGTCCCCTCATGACCTAAAGAAGTAAGTTTAGGAATATGCAGTTTTTAACAGCCCCCCTGCAAATCATTTTAATGCATTCTAATATTTGAGGACCTCTCCTCTCCTCTCCTCAACCATGCATCTGAAACATTCACAGGCCTAGGGTCCACCTGGGTTATCTTATGTTGTAACTCTGATACAGAAGATCTTGAGAGAGGCCTGAGAGTCTGCATTTTTAATGGGATGCCAGGTGATGCTGACTCTGCCGGTCTCTTTGCCACACTTTGAACATTGAGTCTCCACTGTAAGACACATGAATGACAAAGCTCTGTTATTTATCTTTATAATCCCAGTTGTCATGCAGGGTATAAGCCCTTAACTGAAAGAGAAAAGAAAAAAAAAAACAAAAAGTCAAATCAGAAAGATGAGAATATCAGACATGTATTCTAGTCTGAAGTTACTTCAACATAGACAGTATGTCATGCAAGTTTGTGCTCCTTTCAATATAGGACCCAGGGGTTACCCCAGTCAGGTGTACACGTTGTACAAAGGCCACAGGCAGAGGCAGCTACAAGAGGGGCCTTATGAACAGCTCTGGGGTCTTGTTAAATAACACATGAGATGAACAGAAAGTCATTGGGAAATCTGTGATGGTGGAGACATGTGCGTTGATAAATATTTTAGAGGCACTCCCTAATATTGCAGGAAATTTAAAATGGAGAGAAAACAGTAGACTCTTCCCAGGCTTCTGATTAGTTAGGTCTTGCAATTCGGAGGTTCGTCAGACCCTGCTGAAAGTACCTGTCTTTATTATAGAGTTTATGCAAGGCTCTTAGAGCACCTGAAAAAGTGGAGCCCTGGAATTGGGACCTCTGATTTTCCTGTGCCTGCCTGCTAATGAATGCCTGTATGTGGAGAGAAGTTCTCTCTGACACTTGTTTGTAAAGTAACCTGTTATTATTGCATGTGTGAAAAGGAGGTCTGTAGCTCACAACCAACTCCAGGAAAAGTGACTACCTAGAGCAGCCCATGTTGGCAGGCAATAGGAAGTAGCTGGTTCAGGTCGGTGGACACCTTTATTTGCGATCTGTCCACAGACATTTAAAATAGTGAAAGTGACTCACCAAGAGTTCTGTAACCCACATTGACAGTGCTACTTCAAATTTGCAGTCACGTGATGTTTTCTGTCTTTAGCAAATACTTAACTTTGAAAGGCAAAAGACTTAACCTTGTAGAATACCTCTTCTGGGGACATTTCAAATTTGGGAAGGCAGAAGTGAAAAGGGCCAAGAGTTGGCTCTGGCCCAGTTAAAACATAAGGACCATGACCCAGAGCTGGAGATTTATGGTGGGAGGACCAGCAATCATGATTTTTAACCCAGCTTCAGAAAAGAAAGGCAAAGACAAGAGGCAGGGAGTTGAATTAGAGGAATGAACTTGGCTCCAACATCTTCAATTCACTCTATCCACGTGATAAATAGCAAACGTCTTTTTTAATGAAAACTTTTGTCTAGGAGAGCACGTACTGCGAATATCTTAGTCTTCAATAGTAGTATATTCAAAGCAAAAAAAAGCAGTTGTAATAATAATAGTAATAATAACTTAAATACTAAAATATGAGATGAAGTTCAACAGACACTTTTTATTAAATATTAGATATTAGATATCTTCATTTCTGATTGAAAGCTGACTGGTAAATTAGATGATATTTGGGACAGTGTGTACAAAGGTAAGAAAATGTGAAACAACTTTAATTATGTGTAAGGGGACAAAGATCTCATATATCAGTAAAATATTAGGAGGTTTTGCCTGGTGAGATGGTATAAGACATTTTGAATGACTGCTCAGAGCATAGAAGTTTAATTAAAGCAGAACTTGAGAGAAAAGAGGTCCTGCAGAGAGATTTCCTTCCCTCTAGGGATTCAGGAGATTTCTGGGCACACATGTGAAGGCGGAATAGTGAAAAGGCCAGACCCGGGAATTCTAAAGCTTACAGAGAACAAGTCGTATGGCTGCTTTTTCAGAATTTACTCAATTATATATAGTTTAGATGAAGATGAGGGAGGAGAATGTGTTTTGATCATCAAAGTGTAGGTTAAACTTTGGTGCTACTCAAATGTTGTATTAAATATTTTCTGAAAAAGGGTCTGGGCTTGAAAGACCAGGAAGGAAACACACTGCTGGTGACTTGTGCTTATCCTGAAGGGAGTTTTATTCCTCAATTAAATCCTGTTCCTGTGTAATTTAGGTCAATCTTTCTGAGTTAACCAGCCCTGGGGGATCAGCAGTGGGACCATATTCAAACAGCTGGAGGGTAGCTTGAAGGACTCAAGTCCAAGGTCTGTGTTGGGGGTTGGCAAACTTTTTCTGTAAATTGCCAGTATTTTAGTCACGATGGGGCATCTGGCCTATGTCACAGCTACTTAACTATATCATTTTAGCACAAAGGCGGCCATTCACAACACGTGACCAAATGAGTGTGGCTCTTGCCAATTACACTTTATTTATAAAAGCAAGGTGCCAGGTGTTGGTGCAGTGGTAACTAATTGGACAATATGGAAAAGGTTCTGGGGTTGGGTGTACCTGTGATGCAGGACCACTGAGACTGGGGTCAACTGCAGCGTGGGAACCCAGTGGGGGTGCCTCTCTGTTTCTCTATTTATCTCTGCTTCTTGCATTCTTTCTTTTATTTTTTTAAAAATAATTGTTTTAAACTTTATTTACTTATTTTAATTTGACCAGAGAGTAATTTGACCAGAGAGGGATAGAGTGTGTCTCTGTGTGTGTGTGTGTGTGTGTGAGAGAGAGAGAGAGAGAGAGAGAGAGAGAGAAAGTGAGAAAGCAAGCCACCAGATCTGGGACTCGAACTGCGATCAGCCATGTGGGAGTCCAGCACCTCCAACCACTACACTACCTGCCAGCCCCCATGCTTCTCGCATTCTTTCTCTCTCTGTTTCGCTCATGGGAGAAGTAAATAAAACTTGAAAGGAAAAAACAACACATAAAAAACAACTAGGTGGAAGTCTGTTTTCTCTTGCTGGAGTGTCACCAAAACACTGGTACTGAGCCCCAGTTTAGCTGCTTATCACTGGAGAGCCAAACTACAGAGACAAGTGTTGGTGGCAAGGAAAAATAGCTTTATTCATGAAATTAGCAACCTGGGGAAAATGGCAGACTAGTGTCCTGAGAAGAAACAGTGGTGGTAGTGATGCTATTGTGGGTGGTGGCAGTGGCAGTGGCAGTGGGGAGTCCATGTGTGGCTTTGCGGTGCATACGTTGATAAAATCTTCTCAACTGATGAGGTGGGAGGTGGCTGGTAGCATCTTCCCCTTTTCTGTCTCCATAGCCAGGTATCTGCAAAACCCAACAAGGTTATTATTCATTTTAATTAGTTCCACATTAGGCTAGATCCATTGTGAGGGAGGTAAAAGGTTAGGCTCTATGGTTTACTGTGAGAGAAGTGAAAGGCAGAAGTTAAAGACCAACTTTTCTAAAGAGTAATCTATTAAGGAGGATTCCAAGACCAAGTACAGTATAGAGACACTTTGGTTGTTGCATGGCTTGGTTACAGGTTATTGTCTTGCCCTATTTCCTGTGAGGAAAAAAAAAACAACTTTTATAAAATATTTATCTTGCTTGGTTTTGAATGAAAGACGAACAAACACTTCACATTCTTTGTACCAAGAATTAAGTGCTAGAGATGAAGGGGCACTTTGGGATGGGAAGGAAGGAAAGATACATAACATCAAGTTTTTTTTACTCAAAGTGGCTTAAATGTCCTTAAGGAATGCAGGATACGATTAAACAGGATAAGTCAAAGAGAGGAAATTTGTTTAGTGTAGAAGCAGCCAGGTACAGGATATAAATGGTACTATCTTTTTTGGTGTGTTCCATTACCTTTGGTTGTTTATGGGTGGACTCCTACATGGCCGACCACGATTCACATCCAGGATCTGATGGCTTTCTCTCTCTCTCTCTCTTTCCTCTCTCTCTCAGGTGAGTGTGCATGCCCTGTAGCAAATTAAAATATTACTAATAATTGTAAAGTTAAGTAAATATTTCATAAAATAATGTTAAAAAAAAGAACCCTTCCACAGTCCAAGGAGTGAAGTGTTTACTGGAGAAATTACATATTCATCTGTGAAATTCAGACCATTGGGACTGGACTTTGCCTTTCTCATTCCCTTCTTGGTAAAAGCAGTATTACTGATGTATCCATCCAAACATAAGGGAGCTTTTGCCTCTCTGGTATATCTCTGCTTCTCAGAATTCAGTGTTCCTACAATTCATCAGAAGGATCTTGCTAAAATGGGAACTCTGGCTCAGTAGGATTGGGGAGGGGGCTAAATGTCTATACTTTCTTCAACAATGTCCTTGTTGCTGGACATACTTTAAGCCATACATTCTGAGGATACTTCAACAAATATACAAATAGTATCTACCTTAGATGAGGAGGAGCCAAAAATACCAGATGAAAAGTTTGTTTTTGTTTTGTTTTTTTTACTACAGGAATTTGAAAGTATAAGTGTTGACCAGCCAAATGTTCCACTTCCTTATAATATCTGTCCTACTTCCGTCTCAAACAGTAATTTATAAATCCCCATTTATTTATTACTCATGTTTAAAAGGTGAAGGCAGCTGGAAATACAAGTGGATTATTGGAGCTAGTTAACATTTTATGCTAAACCTTCATATTACACTTGTGGTGGAAACGAAGAGAAAAAGGTTTAAGGGGGGTAGGAGCTAAGACAGACCCTGGAATTTCAGTCACTGCGCAGCTGAAAGGAATCTGCAGAATGATCTAATTCTCTCTCTCCCTTATTTGGAACCATGTTCTTAAGGCACGCTGCCCTTCATCAGTAGAGGTCCACCAGAAGGCCACTCAGAACCTGAGGACAGAAGTCGAGCCTTTCTCTTTCAGCCTGTACCCAACCCATGGGGCAGGCACATGACAATCTAGGGGAGGAAGCTGTGAATCCTGATGCCTAATGGTGCCCATTGTTTTGAAAAGCTGTAAGTCTTGCTTATACATGAGAAACTCAGGACCTAGGGCTTTGACATTTTTCAGTATTGGTCTTCAGACTGAGGTCTCTGACACTCAAATAAGCATCCCTCAGCTACACTCTCTGCTCTTTACCTAATGAAACATTTGGTGAGAAACCCAATGGCATTGCGTGGACTATATATCACTTGTGTATTAGTTCATTTTTCAATATTACATATTTATTCCTCACAACTTTTTATAAAGATAGGCAGCAAATATGATTCGCATTTTAAAATTGTAAGATACTCTTTCTTATCCTCACACTAGTGCCTGAACTATTGATTTTATGACCTCAAGAAAATTTTGATGAATTAATTGTGATGATTTTGCCCACTTAATAGCAAAATTAATTTATTCAAAATCTGTATGTGGTAAATAGGGCATGCATAAAACATGAGAAACCTGTTAGGAAATACATATACACAGGCCCTATTTTTTCTGCATTTTAGTAGTGAGAAAATGTGTGTGTGTATGTATATGTACATGTATATATACAAACACACACACACACACACACCATCAGGAAATGTTCAATTATCTGCAAAGAAGAATTTCACAGAATTTTCTGTAAAATCTTTAAAAACATACACTCTGTTAGAGAAGTTAATCACACTGAATTATAATTGTTCTTTGTTTGCATCTCTTGCTACGTTAAAATTTATAAATCGAGAAAGCACATTGCCTAGCATAATGACTATAAATATTAGGCACCAAACTATTTGTTGATTGAATATGTGTGATTACATATTCATGTTTTCTCTATTTGGTATGTGATATTTTTCTTATATATTATATATTTTCTATGTTCACATTATTTAGTGTATTTATATAGTTTATGCCTTATGTGTAAAACTGGACTCATTAAGACATTGTAGTGTTTTTTACTTTAGAAGCACAAATTATATGGTGCTTCTGCTTCAACAATGAAACCAATGCGCCTCAAACTTTAATATGTAAGATCATGCTATCAAACTCTAAACACTAAGGTTGAACACCAGGTATTTTGCATATATATACTATGTATTTATAAATACCAAAAGAAGTGCTTTGCATAAATTATTTCGTTTTTATTTACACAACAGTCTTATGAGATAGCAATGGTTATTACCACCATTTTACAAATGAGAAATCTAAACTGAGTTAGTTGAGGTCACAAAAAGTTATTAAATGGTGAAATCGAGATAGAAACAGGAAGATCAAACTCCAGAATCCACTCTTCCAACTACTATGGTGCAGTGCAGGGCTCAGCAAACTACATGCCACCCCAAACCAAATCCAGAAGCTGCCCGTTTGTAAATAAAGTTGCATTGACACAGGGTCATATCCACTCCTTTAAGTAGTGTCCATGGCTGCTTTAGAGCTGTAACAGCAAACTTGGACAGTTTTGTACAGATCCATCTGATCTTTTAAACCTAAAATATTTACCGTCTGATCTTTTACAGAAATAGTAATCATCAGTTCTATTCTGTATCAAATGTATCATTTCATTTTATGAATTAAATGAATGATTAATTTTTGTCTTATAATTTTGAAATGTTATGTTTCACATAACATAGTATATAAAATGCTGCTGGGTTGCTCAAATTTTTCTTATTGTATTTCTAGATAGGATATGAATAAAAATTAATCATAATTTGATAAATTTTCTATCATTTTGATGGCTGATTTGTAAGACACAATGAGAACTATCTTGTTTCAGCTCTTGCTAAATATTCTAGATATTCAACACTGGGTTCAGGATATAATAGAAATTACACTTATTGGGATTAATACTTTAAGATAAGTTCTTAAACAGATTACAAAGCATTGATAGTTTAAAATCTAATGAGGTTTTGGTAGTATTCTTTTGGTGTAATAACTTCAAAATATATTTATTTTTAATTATATTTTCTTATGGAACTCAATTTTAGAAGCCATAGAGAAGCATACATTTTAAAATTGCTAATAAATTGTGGAGGGATTGTGCAGCATATTTTTCTTACTAATTTTAAGGAGGAGTTTTTCAACATTATTGTGAATCATAATTATGTCATTATATGTTATAAATATATTACATGTATTTACACTACATAATTAGACCTAATTCTAATTATGTAGATTCATGGTAATCAGCTAAAATTTGCTTTAAAAAACCAAGATAATTCCTCTAACAGATGCTACCTTAATAGAATATTAAGTTTGAGAAAATCTCATGAAAATAAGAAAATTAATAAGTAATGATTAAATCTTAACATGCAAGTGGAATGACATATCATGTCACCATTTTCCCAAAGCTTCATTATAAGAAAAAATGTTTGTTCTGAGACATACTCAAAAATTTTGTAAATACTGTTTTAGAGAAATCATCTCTTAAATTGAGAGAGAAAGCAATCCAATAAAGAACTCAAAGTTTTAAAGATTTGTTTTGGTTATAACATAAATACTCTCTTTTCAAAGCTCCTTATATAAAAACTTTTTTTTTAAGTTGTTCTAGTAACAAAGAGGTAAATAAAAACACCATTTCCCACTGGAATCTTGCTCTCTAGATGTTAAATCTAGCATCATTGCTGTAAATTGCTAGTTGTAGTCTTTGATTGACATGTTTACCCAGATAATGTAACAGTTTTTGTGAAAGAAATCTACTTAGTGTCTGGATGACATGAAACATGTTTCTTGTGGAAGGAAAAGCCCCAAAGTGTTCTTTCAAATGGGAGTCTTTTCTCTCCAACTCTTTTGGGCTGATAACGAATCATGTAATTTGTTTTACTCCCTCATTTACCCAACATTAGTAGTTCAATTGCAGTGTGCATCTAAATATACTTCTGAAATCCCTCGGTGGCTCTGTCCTTGACTTTACTGCAAATTAATTTTCAGCTCTGAGTTACACAGCAGCCCATTCTGTGACACAAGCTGTTTGACCAAGGAACCAGTTTGGATGTCTTGGTCAGTGTCTGGTTTTTCCTACTTACTGGTTCTTAGCCTAGCTTTGTTTTCAGGGTAACAAAACCTTTTGTCTTAAGTGCTTGAAATGAAAAAAAAAAAAAATCATTCATTATTTCTAATTATTTTTCTATCTAAGTGGAAAGTGCATTTTGTACATTCTCTATAAGGTCTCTTCTTTCTTTTGAAGCTTCTCTAAGTGTTAACATGGGGATGATATAAAGGCATATCCAGAGTATCCGGAAGTTGTGCAGATGTGCTTGATCTTCACATGACGCTCTCTTTCGAGGGTGTAACACAGCAAGTGACAGAATACCACAAAGAGGAAATAACATTTTCTCAAAAAAGTGGTGGGAATAGGAAGTATACAGCCTTTAGGTGACCTTGTGATTGTTCCACCAATGGACTCAGAAAGTCTGTGCTAACGCCCTCTACAGGAAATAAATCCTGAACTGATAAACTGATACTGTTTGAATTGACCAAGCACGTTGCCCAGTGCACTTTCATGGTCATTGCTTTAAGAAGCCTTACCTTGATGCTGGCTTGAGAAGCTACCTTCATGAGAGGCTGGTCTTAACCTTTTATGTTCACAATGAGGTCAATTCCCAACACTTGACAGTTCTCTGAGTTGAAATTCTTTGGACAGTATGAAAATCCCAAACCAGTAATCCTAATATCTGCTCTGCCACAGGTCTTCCTTCCCTAGGAGGCAATACATTTAGACATACCCTCACTTTGTCGAAGTCTTTAGTTTACGTACACCAAAAATTTGTAGGTTGTTGGGAAAGTCATGACTTTCTAGTATTTTTCTAAACAAAAATGCATCACAACTTACCAATAACCTAAGAAAATCAGTCCTTAAACAAAGAAAGTCAGCAATGTTTCACCTTTACAGCAGACCCTTGGCACCTTAGCAGTTAAGGATATAATGTGTTGCTGCTTTGGTTGCTCCTGTGTCATTTGCAATTTTGGTGCCAGGAGACAAAGTTGGATTGAGCCTTTCCAGATGGGTTTATCCAAGAGTGACCTGATTGTTGAAGCAACCTAGAACCTTCATTTCAGGAGAACTTATTATCAGAATTCCTAAATAACCAAGGGGGATTGATTCTAGTACTCAGTATATATCAAAAGCCATGGCCGCTCAAGTCCCTTATATGAACTGGTCTGGTAGTTGCATATAACCTATGCATGTCTTCCTGTATACTTAAATGATCTCTAGCTTAATTATGATATGTTGGAATTCTGTGGATTTTTTAAAAATATTTTTGATCCACAGTTGGCTGAATCCTTTAATGTGGAATCCACATACATGAGAGCCTACTGTATTTTGATTTTTATTTTGTATGCAACAACCTGGGCAAAGTGAAGAGAATTTTATTTCATTATGAATATTGACTGCTAACCTGAATAGCCTACTGCTAGTTCCTGCCTCAGAAGTGGAAAGGTTTCAGGAAAGGGATAGTTTTAACTAGGAAATCATTTATATATATAATTATGTATTTAGTATTTATCTACAGATGTTTTTTAAAAAACCTAGTAGCTATTATTGTATTTAACTTGGAGGGAAAATGATATACAGTGTAGGTACAATCTCCTAAATAACCTTTTTTTTGTTTTGCTTTTGGAGAGGTTTTTGTTATAGGGCGCATGTGCTCACCAGAAAGACAGAGAGAAATAGAGAGACAGAAAGCAAGAAGTCACCCACCAGGGAGGATGGCTACGCCACACTCCCGTCTCCTCCATTCTCCTATTGGGAACTTGGGCATGCATGTACACGTGCCCATCGCGAGCTTAAGCCACTGAGTCTGGGACTCAAACCGCAGTCAACTATATGGGAGTCCAACTACATAGCCATTGAACTAACTGCTAGTCCACCCAAATAACCTTTGACATATTGTATATGTGACTGGCTGCTTCCTGTTTAATCATTTTGCAGATATTACCATATGCATAGTGAATTTCAGCCCTAAAGAAGTACAAAAGTTGCCTTATTTTTGATTGCTTACAGAGCATTTTTGGTTACTAACTTCATACCACCATTTCGATACAAGGATATGAAATAGATCTAATATTTGTTCTTGGAGCCTTGGGAACTAAGAGGAATACTAGATAACACAGAATAGAAATATTTATACAGATTTTAAAAGAAAATTTGCATTCCTGGAAAGTCAAGGCTTTGTTACTGTTTGTTTTGCTTTTTCAAATAAAAGTAGCTTACTTCTTTTGCACTAAGTGATCAGGCTACTCGAGCACTATTATTTTCACCCCAAAGACTATATTTTTTTTTCAACAGCATCTCTGCAGAGTCTGAGAGTCTAGGGAAGAAGAGAAGCTTGGCCAATATGTAGAAGTGACCTTTATTCCATTCATTTTCTTCTTTTATATATTTATTTATACAACACAAAAACAGCATACCACAGTCTCAACAGGTGCTTAAAAGACTCTGGAGAGCCAACCAGCTAAAGTGATGAGACAGGAATAGACCAGGGTGTGAAATATGTCCCTTTTCTCCCTTTGCCCTGTCCAAGGTAGACATTGCTCATCCATCACAGTCCTCTGTCCCACTGAGCCTGGACGCAGCATTGGAATCCTTCTCAATACAAGGCTCCCATCAGCCACTACCAATCAGCTGGAGTTGGCAACGTTTTCCAAACCATTTGCCATTTTTGGACTAGACTGTTATTTCCCTAGAACCTTAAGCAGAAGGTAGCATCTTAAAATCCTGAGCCGTATTTGCCTTTTCGAACTACCACTGTGATTATTTTCTACTACCTGTTTCATATAGTCAATTAATCTCATGAATTTCAAATGCTGACCTAGATACAAGTGTTTTTGTGGATACAATATATTTGAAGAGCAACTTCTCAGACTTCAGAGCCATAACGCAAATTTCATTATTCTGTTTCTACAGTTTAGAGTGAAATGGAAACTAGATAATTATTTGTGATGCTTCATTATCGAGAGAACTAAAGAATCGCCTCTACTTATCCAGTAATTTTCAACCGGGGCAAATTTTTCCACCAGGAAACATTTAGCCATGTTAAGACTTAAAAAAAAAAGTCTTTAATTACTTTTTTCTTCCATGGGTTAGAGAGACAGAGGGAGAGAGACAGAGAAATAGACAGGGTCCTTAGGCCATGATCCACCCTCAGCCCCAACCAGCCCCAGATTACAAGCATGTTCAGGGAAGTTTCTGGACCTGAGCTTGGAACCTTCCCAAGTGCATTAGCCTTGCAAAGTGTTGCATTACCACTGCACCGCTCTCCAGCCTTTGACATCTTGGGTTGTCATAAATGTCACTGGCATGTAGGGAATGGAGGTCAGTGATACTACTATAAATCATAAACTATGTGGACATTTATTCCTACAACAAAGAATTACCAAGCTCTAAAATGACCATAGTGTTGGAGTTGACAGACTCAATTAAAACCTTTAATACTGTGTAGAATTTTAAGAAGATAATTTCAGAACTGAAATCTTATGATATTAATTTGAAATATAAGGAAAACCAAATACTCCCTTAAAAAAAAGAGGGGATATCCAGCTCATATTTGCAACTACCTTTGGATCCAGTGTGACAATTTGATGAATAAGATGTTCCCAAAAGACAAACAGTCAGTGGGATACCACAGGGCCTACCCAGAGCCTGCAATTGAAACTCGACATTGTACTTCTTTTTCATCATCAGTGAACGACCAAAGTGTGAGCTCTTCAATGTTTCACACTATATTGAATCTCACACTGAGAAACTACTCTTGTAATACAAGATGGATTTCAAGGGTTCTCCATTTTTTAAAGTGTTAAGTTTAGTCTAGCAAGATTTTTTTCCCCTATAAAAACTCAGTTCTGTCTATCAAATAGACCAGCTGCTCACATATAAAAATTCCTATTACCAAATAGGTTAAGTTTTGCTAATGAGGTGATGGGAGTGAGATTTTCTCTTATACACATCCCAAAACAAAACTTCCTATGAATGGAGTCCACTACTGCACCCCCCCACCCCCGCCACTCTTTGTCAAGTAGAGATAGTGAGTGTCTTTCAGACTGAAAGATTCTCGGGACACACTAGCTGAGAACATTTCATATTAACTCAAATATATAAGCCTTAATAAGCCAATTTCCCATTCAGTTTAATCTATTTTCAGCAGATCAAAATAATTAAAAATGCTAACAGTTATGGTAATTTTCAATACACTGTGAGAGAAGCAATTTAGATAGCACCTTCCTGACGAATCTATATTTGTATAAATGCTGATCAAGAATATTTGTTCAATTTTATACAAATCAAACATGAATAATTTCTTCCATATTACTCCTTCCATTGTTATGTTTTCCCTCTATCTAGTTATCCATTTGCCGCTGGCGTGCTGCTCTAGGAAGATTTGATTAAAATCAATAAGTTATTGGGAAGATGGCAATTAGCAGTCTTTCACCTATAATAGCATTGTCTGTTAAGCTTCCTTTGTGTTAATCACAATATTTTAGCATGACTCTCCTCTCCAGCCATGCAATTTAATGAAATGGAAGGTTTAAAAAGCATCCTTAATTTGGGGCACTGGAAATAGGCTTCCGTGTTTTTCGCTGTTTTGAAAGGAATATCCAGCATTTCTGCAGTAGATCAGAATCCTCATCTCCTTTGAGAATTTGCCAGCTTTAAGATTTCTGAAATATCTGCACAGAAGTTTGTACTACATAAACTGCAAGTTGGTTCAATGTAGCATAAAAAGATACCAGCAAATATCAATGTATAGATTTGCTTAACTATTTCAAAGTGTCTTGATAGTTTGTTTGTAATAGGTAATTGACATGGAGAACTTCTTCACTTTGGCTGTATGATATTGAGTGGTAAATGCCTGAGCTAAAGACCAAACCTTGACTAATGCCCCCTGACAGCAAGTAATGATTGTCAAAGTCATTAATTAGAATGAGGTCACTCTTTTTACGTCTGTTACCATTCGTTGCTTTGTTCTGAAAAACTCTTTAATTCATTTTTAGTCATTCTTTCCTTGGAGGAAACACACACACACATGCACGCGTGCACACACACACACACACACACACACAGCACTAATGTACTTGCTATTTAATAATTTATCTGAAGGACCACTTTCATCTAAAATTTTTACATAATGACAATTGCCATGAAAACACAGGCACTTAAGCTAGTAAGTGAACAATGTTCATTTTAGACCCGTAACAAAGGACCTAATCCATAATTTACTAATAACTCTTTATTTAGAGGAGTAGTATACAAAAATACTAAAATGGAAGTGCTCAAATATTTAGTGAACATTTGGAAACTCTTTTTGATTTTTTAGGACATGCCTATGAATATTTTGCCTAATTCTATAAAGCTTGGTGTGTTTGTCAGCTAGTTCTTATGAAGATGTAAAGTCCCAAACTAGGATATGCAAAGTGAATTTTAAAAAATATGGAAATAGGTCTTATCCTCAAGGAATTATCTGTTTAAGAAGCCAAAAGATGGAGAGGGATAATGCAATTACACAGATCATTCAAAGCTACTCATTTTTGCACAAAAAGAGAAACTATGATTTCAATCACACACACATGCACGCGTGCACACACACACACACACACACACACAGCACTAATGTACTTGCTATTTAATAATTTATCTGAAGGACCACTTTCATCTAAAATTTTTACATAATGACAATTGCCATGAAAACACAGGCACTTAAGCTAGTAAGTGAACAATGTTCATTTTAGACCCGTAACAAAGGACCTAATCCATAATTTACTAATAACTCTTTATTTAGAGGAGTAGTATACAAAAATACTAAAATGGAAGTGCTCAAATATTTAGTGAACATTTGGAAACTCTTTTTGATTTTTTAGGACATGCCTATGAATATTTTGCCTAATTCTATAAAGCTTGGTGTGTTTGTCAGCTAGTTCTTATGAAGATGTAAAGTCCCAAACTAGGATATGCAAAGTGAATTTTAAAAAATATGGAAATAGGTCTTATCCTCAAGGAATTATCTGTTTAAGAAGCCAAAAGATGGAGAGGGATAATGCAATTACACAGATCATTCAAAGCTACTCATTTTTGCACAAAAAGAGAAACTATGATTTCAATCATATTTTTTCCAATCTATAGTGTTCAAATTCTCTGAATAATTGGACAGTGCTGCATTGTTGTTGCCCCATAGACACAATCTAAAATAAATGAATCAACTTAAGATATTCATCACTGCCTTAGCCCTTATTTTTATATCTAATAATTTTATTTCCATACCAGACACATTTCGGGTACTTGGTGTCATTTTTATGCATCTAATAAGTTTAAATGACTATTTTTAATAATAATGGGCTTATTAGACTCAAAAGAAAGTTGGAGGAATTTTTTTTTTCTAGCCAACATTGGAAATTCTTATTGCAAAATCTTTTTACAGAATTTTCATATTATAATAGATGTTACTTAGATGTCAACATCACTTGCAAGATAACAGATAGATTATTTTAATAAATGTAATGAATTCATTTTACTCCCTTAAGAATTTGAAATAAATAACTTTTTTCTTCAATATATATTATGGAAATATTCTGGCAAGTGACAAAAAAATCATAAGTCTTTTAATAGATAGCTTACCGTTAATTTAAATCTCGAATATAGAGTAGTTTTAGAAATGAACTTCAAAGGAACAGTGATTTGAAATGGCAGTGAGAAAACAAAGCAGAAAGGACTGTGCTGCTCCCCTCCTTCACACTGAGGTTGTTTTCTTTGTAACAGAGATATTCTCTTCTATTTTTCTGGTATTTGACCCCCATCTCCAACAAATTTTATGATTATGGGAAAAGTCATGGTGTATGATGCATTTTTACATAGAGAAACAAAAAAATATATTATCACTTTTTTTTTAAGAGTTTTTTTTTTTTTTGCTGTAAGGCATGTTTGCTTGCCAGAGAGCCAGAAAGACAGAGACCAAGAAATCACCCCTAGGGAGATGGCCATGTTGTAATCCCTTCTCCATTCTCCTCTTGGGACTTTGGACTTGCACACACATGTACCTGGTGTGAGTTTGTGGGGTTTTTTAAAGTTATTTTTGCTATAGGATGCATGTGCTTACCAGAGAGACAGAGAAAGGCAGGAAGTGAGAAATCATGTCCCCAAGGGGAGATGGCCAGCACAATTCCTTCATCTCCATTCTCCTCTTGGGCTTTTGGACATGCATACACACCTGCCCAGTGTGAGTTTCAAGCTGCCAGGTCCAGGACTTGAACCAAGGTTCACTACATGGGAGTACAATGATATAAACATTATACCATCCGCTGGTCCCCCTGCAAGAGTTTTAAGCTGTCGGTCCAGGATTCAAACCGTGGCTGACTATGTGCTAGTCTAGCGATGTAGCCATTATGCCATCTGCTGGTCCCACATCATGACTTTCAGATAACCCAATATAAATCAGAAATCTAGAAAAAAAAAATAGGTCATTCAGTTCAACATCTTATCATTCACAATCTATTGTACATTATCAAATAACTTATGCAAAATATTTGTCCTACCAGTGGTTGAGATGTGAAAGAGTTTACTATTACAGACGAATTAGAAAAAGCTATACATGCAGGCACTTCTCTGGCTCTTACAGGACCATACAAGTGAATGCATCACACAGCAGCAGGCACTGAGAGGGCGGAGGGTGCTATAGGGAGGGGGATAGCCATGATAGGAGCTTCTGACCTAGTGGGACGTGAAAAGACACCACAGATGTTTGTTCAACTGGCATTTCACGTTGGCCACTAGTGTTGCTCTTCAATGTGAAGAAACAAAACCTGATATTCCGGAGTCCTATCTCTAGGGTTACTGATAAAGTGTTTTATCACAGGGTCTAAGAAAATATAGTTTAATAAGTACATTTTTGATTCAGCTGCAAGTGACCTGATGTCTACAGCCTAAGAGACGGTGTCCAGGGGACAAAAGAAAATTCGCATCTTCTACCATAGTCCCACTCGTGCTATAGCTTACCACCCCTTGGTCAATATTGTTGCTACTAAATTGGATGAGCTTGAAAGATTTGATCAGAGTGATTTGCTGTACTAGACCTCACTAGAAATGCTGTGAGTTTTGTCTAGTTCCTCATTCTCGAACACGTTGCAGGGTATTTTTGGTAGAAGTCCATCTTCGGAAATTCATGGCATTACCAGATCTAGAGTCAAATTAAGGAGCAAGTCGTTTGGGCACTTTTCTAGAGTACCACTCTGTAAGGGCACTGCGTTCAGAGTGCAAGAGCATTGAGACCGGGGATGTCGTATTTTTCAGAACATCTCTCTGAAAGGAATAATTCCGTTAACTTAATGGAGTTTGGGGATAGGGGCAAATGAATTCCCTAAAGTAAATTCTTGAGTAACAATGGCAAAGCCTTTGATTCCATTCCAAGAAAAAAGACCCTGGTTAACAGAGGAGGCTTTATTTTGTTGAGTGTATCATGAGAGTTTTAGGGGCAGAGCTGTTGTCTTTTAGGATCAGAGGGAGGAAATTTTCCATTTGCTACATAACCTTGCAATGGAAGAGAGGTCCAGCTATGAGATTGCTTTGAGTTGCTCAGATAGCAATACCCTTTAACTACTTTTGTTTATTCAGCATACCTATCTGAACATGTCAGGGAATTTTAAAATTTGAAAACAAAAGTGTTTCTTGTTCCCAAGGTTTATAGGCTATTTGAAAACACACACACACACACACACACACACACACACACACACACACAGATACTCACTGTGGCAGTAGTACTGTTTCAAAGGTGCAGAGGACAGTACAGAGAAAACTAAAGTTGTGCCCTAGGGCATCTGAAAAAGCTTCAAGCAATAATTTATGACTGAAAAGACACTAGAACTTTGACAAGGGAAGGCAGGGTATTCCAAGTAGAGGGAACAGTATGTGCAAAGTCAAGTTGGTATGTGAAATGGATGCCCAGGAAATGGCTAAAGTGATCTGAGACTGGAAGAGAATGTAATGGAAGAGCGACAGCTGGACAGTGGCTGAACTAAATTCTAATCCTTGTGCTAACAAACAGATATTTTTATCTTCTGGTCTATAGAGGCCCTTTAATTTCTACAAGTTTTTCAAGTGAATTTTACTGAAATTGAAATATATAGATACTCGGAACCAGCAGTTAGCATAATGGCTATGTCGCTGGACTCCCACGTAGTTGACCGTGGTTCGCGTCCCAGACCCAGTGGCTTAAAAACTCACGCCAGGCGTGTGTGTGTGTGTGCCCAAGATCTCGAGAGGAGAATGGAGGAGAAGGGATTGCAGCGTGACCATCCCCCTTGGGGGGTGATTTCTAGCTTTCTGTCTCTATGTCTCTCTCTATCTGTCTGGCGAGCGCATGCGCCCTATAGTGAAAACCTCTCCAAAAACAAAGAAAAGAAACATATAGATGCTCAATTCTTGAAAGTCCTTCAGGTATTCTGAGCCTGATGTTTACATGATCTTACTGGCATACAAGTACCTTCCGAGACAAAGTGGAAAAGGACATGAAAGTGGAAAGATTGTAGAGAGAAAAGAGATGATTGAATGGTACGTAATAAAGATGTGATCTTCAATGAGGCAAGTAGAAAAACACTGGAACAAAGGGATGAAGAAAGGAATAAGTTAGAGAGAAACAAAAAAGAAGTAAGTGGGAACTAGTATGATATGAAGGGTGAGAGAAAAAAGATAGAAAAAAGGCTGTACCCAGGTTGGCGACCATGCCAAACAGCCATTTAATAGGTCGGAAGGAAAAGCAATTTCTCTTTGGTTGGCAAGAGTAATATATGATTATCATTGAGGGGGGGAGATTTTTGTTTGTTTGTTTGTTTGTTTGCTATAGGGTGTGTGTGTGCTCGCCAGAAACAAAGAAATAGAGAGACAGAAAGCAAGAAATCCCCCCCCGGGGGGGGGGGATGGCCACACCGCAATCCCTTCTTCTCCATTCTCCACTAGGGATCTTGAGCACGCAAGCACATGTGCCCAGCATGAGTTTAAGCCACTGGGTCTGGGACTTGAACCACAGTCGACCATCTGAGAGTCCAGCGACATAGCCATTACACCATCTGCTGTTCCCTATAAGATTACTTTTGATAATCTTGAATAGAACTAATGTTCCTAAAATTGATTAGGCCTTTATTAAGGTATAAAATATACCTAACTAATCACCTATGAATGCAAATATCTAAGTCAAAAAATTGCCTTCTCAGTGCCATGGTGGTTAAGGGCACTGGACTCCTGCATGGCCTACTGCAGTTCCAGTCCCAGATCTCTGACATTGGTGGTGAGGATGTCCTGCAGAAACCATGGCCTTTTTTCATGGAGCTAAACACACATTTCTGGACTATGAGTCAAAGATGCTTAAGAACGTCCAGGGGAAAGTGGAGCCCAGGCCCACTTGCTAATGCCTCAGTGAGGTAAAAATGTATATGTGCTACAAAATGGCTAATGCTTCACTTCTTCCCTCCAAATCTCCTATACTAAGTTTCTCTTGTAGTCCACCCTATTCAAAAATATCCAGAGAAGGGAAATCTGGGAAATGTAGATCAAATCAGCTCAGCTGACCCTTAACAAAGCCACAACAATAGCTAAGTCTTCAGGACTTTGAGTGCCTACCATATAGCAGGCAAGAATTTTATATTTATTAAATGAACATAAAAATTGATTAATTACCTGTGGAACGGGAAAGGTTTACCCAAGGCTGACATGCGTTCAAAGAGCTGGGATAAAATAACCATTTAATTAATCTTTGTTTGCCTCCAGAGTGGTGTCTAATGCCAAATGTGAAAACATACTACAACTCTGCTCCCTTTTCTATCTCTCCAGCTCACACACAAACACACACACACACACACACACACACACACACAGAGTCATGTGCATGCATTGTGCACACACACACAAACACGTGCATTCTTTCTTCCTCTTTAAAATGAGTAAAGTGTAGGTAATAAATTAGTCGAAACAGTACTGTCCTAGTTTCCAGGCTATAAACTCATCACTGTAATAACTACAAAGCCTTTATAGTAATGGCATATGAGTAGGAATTTGTGAGATGAAATTTTTGGCAGTTCATTAGTAAATTTGGGTTTTGCCTCAGCCTTAGGGAACAGAAGGGGTCCCAGAAGGTATAGCAATCAGCAGATGAACTAACCCTCCCCTTGATAATGTGAAATGCTATTTTAAAAGAATTAAACAATGAGAAATAAATCCTGGGAAATGAAATAATAGCTCATTAAAAATAATCTTTTTGAGTTCTGTGGGATGGGAGAAAATACATTCAAATCACCACCATAATTCAAATAACTAGTGTGGTATTTTCAAAGAAATTTTATTGTGTGTTCCCAAAAAGTCCCTTAACACTGGTTAGCTAAATGCTTCAAGGTTACTATCAGGTTTTAATTTATCTTTGTGTCCCTGGCACCTGTCAGAGTGCTGGCACATTTTAATATTCAGTATATTTGTTGGAAAAATAAACTAGAGAATGAATTAAGAGCATAGAGTAAGAGACGTGGGCATTTTTTTAAGTACAGCATGATTTGAAGAAAAGACTGAAGTTAGTCAATGACACAGACTTGAGGTATAGGCAGAATACAAGTTACAAGACAAAAACGGGGTCCTTATAACAAATTGGCCTGGGGTTTTAGTTCCAGTCCTAGAGGCAACCTTAAGAAAACTATGGACTCTAAAGGAAAGCACAGATTTGAAGAATGAGAAGCAAAACAAAACAGAACCCCAGAGGACCTCACAGAAATCTATGGTCTGTTCTACCAGTTTGGGAATTTGGGGTGTGAGCAGAGGAAGCAGTCATGAGGGCATGATATGTAGGATGCCACTAGGTTTTGCTTCTGTTCTTTGACCACAAAAATTGGATGCAATTCCCTGGCCCTCCAATGTTTAAAAAGACCAGAGGTAAATCAGGGCTCTGAGAGTCATATTGGGGTGAGTGTGTAAAATTTGGAGACTGGCTGGACATGCTCAGTCATCCACTTCTCCATCCCTTCAACTCTTGGTATTGACGGACTAGGACCTGGGAACACCGTGTCCCCTCAGTACTGCTGCTTCATAAAAGCAATTAATAAACAAATAAATAAAGGGAGTTGTTTGATAAGTTGAAATTAACTGGGAGTGTTTAACTGTCTTTTTGCTGTCTCTGAAACTCAGTACCCTGGAGCTTTTCCCCCTTTTACTCCTTCTGTTCACCTGGAGGAAAACCAACCAGGGCCTTCAACCCTCCAATTACAAATTCCTAATAAAATAGCCAGTGTCCCATCACATGACTTCACACACAAAAGTAACACGACACTTGAGGAGGACGGCTACCAGTAAAGAAAAAACTCGAAAGAATAATGTGCACCACCTGATGCCGAGTAATTGGAATACATAGTAAAAAATGTAAAATAAGCATGAAAAATGTGCTTAAACATAGTGAAAGATGTTTGCAATATGAAGAAAGAACAAAACAATCATTAAAAGAGCTAAGTAGAAAAACAGGGATAAAAAAGGATATAAATACAGAACTCAGTATTTAGGGTAAGTATTGGATATGTAGAGATTTGGAGATCTGGATGTGAGGGTGGTCTGGTTGTGACACCTGCCATCCATTGATCACCAGAGTGAACTGGGCTGATGTGGTTGGGTAGATCTGGGGAAGGGTATCCCCTTTTTCTTTCGCGGTTCCACATGTGTTCCTGCAGGTACCGTGGACTCTGTTGAAAAGGACATTCTTTCTCGATAAAGAAGACCTTTTCAGTCAAGCAGCTGCACTCTCTTGCTAGGACTTCCAAACGAGCTTTCAAGAGCAGATCAGGTGATTAGGATGTATTCCCTCCCATCCCACAGAACTCAAAAAGATTATTTTTAATGAGCAAAAGGCAGCAAGAAAAGATAAAGAGATGGAATATATTTAAAAAATCCTAAAAAAATGCCGGAAGATGGGACCATAGGTGGCATGGAGTTTAAGGCACTGGACTCTACATGGCTGGTTGTACAGTTCGAGTCTGGGACTTGAAAAGCATGCCATGCATGTGTGTGTGAGTGCTCAAAATCCCAAGAGTAGACTGGAGGAGAAGGGACTGCACTGTGGTCATCCCATCCTGGGGGCAGGGGGTGATTTCTCTTTTCCTCTCTCTGTCTCTCTCAGGTGAGTGCCTGTTCTCTATAGCAAAAATAAATAAATAAAAAGTTGGAAGATTATATCAACTTGGAAAGGCTCAAATTGAAAGTAATAATGACAAAAAAAGAGAAACCAAACAGGAGATGGCAAAGCACTGCACCGTGTTTAAATATTACAGGGAAATTTAAGGATATAAAAAAGAGAAAACTTTCAGGGAAAGAACAAATTACCCACAAAGGAATAAAAATTATACAGACATTGGCCTTTTTCAGAGCAACACTGGATCCTAGAGATTAAAGACATTATGTTTCTAAAGCACGAAGGGAAATAACCTACAGGGACATATCTAACCAAATCATCAATCAAATCTGAGGACAT
Organism: Tupaia belangeri chinensis; assembly: GCF_000334495.1. Classification (NCBI taxonomy): domain Eukaryota; kingdom Metazoa; phylum Chordata; class Mammalia; order Scandentia; family Tupaiidae; genus Tupaia; species Tupaia belangeri. The sequence continues at coordinate 3,696,998 of NW_006160032.1, forward strand.
GATACAAAATACTCTCAGGTATGCAGAGTCCGATTTTCCTGTTCACAGGCACACACTTGAAATACACTTCAATGATGTACTCACAGAAGAAAAACACAATTTCAGAAGGGTTTTCTAAATGATATGAAATAAGAAAAATCAAATGACTTAATTATGTTTTCTTAAAAAAAACCCTAGAATATGCAAAAAAGGGAAAGATAACATATATTTATAACAATTCAGAAAAATACAGAACTAGACATAGACAATAGTATTAGGAGAAGATATAGACATTGATAAATTTGGGAAATTAATAAGTGACTAGATCTTAGCTTTGGTCTTAAAGGTAGACAACACAAGTACAAATATATATCATTTTTATATTTCAGGAATAAAACTTGTTTATATTGGGGAAAGTGAGTAAGGAGAAGATGGAGGGAAAAGGACAGAGGAGAAAAAATATCAAATAAAACAGCAGAAATATCCTACTATAATAATAACAAAAATAAATGTAAATGAGAAATTCCAAATATCAGGTTGTTGAAAAAGTCATGATGTATTTATATATGTGTATGTATATATATATATATGAAATATGTTTTTTAGAGAGAGATTTTTTCTATAGGCTGCATGCATTCACCAGAGAGACAAAGAGAGACAGAAAGCAAGAAATAGCCCCCTGGGGGGCTGGCCATGTTGCAATTTCTTCTTCTCCACCCTCCTCTTTGGATTTTGGGCACGCAAGCAAACACAGCATGAGTTTCAAGCCGCAAGGTCTGGGACTCAAATTGCGGCCTACTACATGAAAGTCCAGTAACATAGTCATTATACCATCTGCTGGTCCTGACATTATATTTTTAATAGTAACAGAAATGATTCTATCAGTTGCTTTTTACAAAAAGACAAATACAAAAAAATGGAAACATTAGAAATAAACTATGGAAAATATTGATAATGTAAATAAGACCAAAAGACTAAGATAGGATAGTATCAGACAAAATACAGTTTGAACATGGGACCAGCAGATGGCATAATGGTTACATCACTGGACTCTCAAGTAGTCAACTGTGGTTCAAGTTCCAGACCAGCACCTTAAAGCTTCCACAGGGCATGTGTGCATGTGTGCCCAAAATCCCGAGAGGAAAATGGAGGAGAAGGAATTGTGATGTGGCCATCCAATTAAAATTTAAAACTTCAAACCAAAAAAAAAAAACTGATTTAATAATCAGCCTTGTTCAGGATTTTGTTCTGGGTTACCTAGAAAAGGAGCCAGTTGGAATCAGCCTCACATTCCCCCTCTCCCAGTGAAGATTATGTCTGACCTGAGCTTCCTATGTGATCACGGCTCTGCCTCTGTAACTGGAAAAAATATACAGTAATTAAAGACATCTCTAGTAAAGAGATATCTACTGTATCTAAAATGTCCGGCACCCATAGAGTTGCTTTTCATGGACAGACTTGCACTCAGATTTTTCCCTATAAAATATGAATTAAAAGATCTCAATAGTGATTTACTTTTCCCCCTGAAAAATAGGCTCATACTGTGGGGCCGTGTTACTGATGTTGCTCTTAATGGGATGAAGAGAAGATGGTGGCACTTTTCCTTATTATTTTTCTTTCATTGATTCTTGGCTTCCTAAGATGACCCTCTCTTCTTAACATGTACTGGATAATGTCAAAGTTTTCCTGGGGCCGACAGGTGGTGTGGTTAAGGGCACTGAATTCCCACATGGCTAACTGCAGTTCACTTCCCGGACCTGGCGGCCTGCTTTCTCACTTTCTTTCTCTCTCTCTCTACCCTCCCTCTCTGGTCAAATTAAAATAAATAAATAAATAACCAGCAGTTAGTGTAATGGCTATGTTGCTGGATTCCCATGTAGTCGACCCTGGGTTTAGTCCCGGACCTGGTGGCTTAAACTCACATTGGGTGCATGTGCATGCGTGCCCAAGATCACAAGAGGAGAATGGAGGATTTGCAAGATGGCCATCCCCTCTCAAAAAAAAAAAAAAAAAAAGTAAATAATTCTTAAAAAAAAATTTTCCTGATTGCTTGTGTACCACAAGGCAGCAGCTATGATGTAATCTAACTTCTTTGAGAAGTGTTACAAGGGACAAAAAATGGACATTATATAAGTGTAGAAAAAACAGTGTGTCGGGGCCAACAGGGGTGTGGTAGTTAAGAGTGCTGGACTCCCACATGGTCAGCCATGGTTTTAGTCTCAGACCGGCGGCTTGCTTGCTCACACTCTCTCTATCTCTCTCTCTTTCTCTGTCTCTCTCTGGTAAAAATGTAAATAAATAAATAAATAAAGTTAAATAAAATAATTCTTTAAAAAAAAAGAGAAAAAGCAGTAGGACAAGATTATATTACATGTATGCATAGAATATAATAAAGATTAATAAAAGTAAACATTAGTTCCTTGAAAAGATTTCAGACTTTTGGCAAGATTCCCCAATGTGGGGGTGGGTTAGAGGGAGGAGAATTTTATGGTTAATCTAAAAACAATAAAGAACAGGAATAACTCTAGACTAAACAGCTTTAAAGAATTAAATTACTGGGAACCAGCAGTTAGCATAATGGCTATGTCGCTGGACTCCCACGTAGTCGACCGCGGTTCGCGTCCCGGACCCGGTGGCTTAAAACTCACGCGGGGTGCGTGTGCGTGTGTGCCTAAGATCCTGAGAGGAGAATGAAGGAGAAGGGATTGCGGCATGACCATCCCCTCTGGGGGGTGACTCCTCGCCTTCTGCCTCTATGTCTCTCTCTGTCTGTCTGGCTAGTGCACGTGCCCTATAGCGAAAACCTCTCAAAAAAAAAAAAAAAGAATTAAATTACTTACAAATATGACTAATAACATACTACTACATAATAGATATTAAAGAATCTCATACAATTTTGGAACACCCATTAACACAAATTTCTATACACAGAGAACTTTTCACATTTGACAGTGTTTCCCATGTAATTTCAACATGTCAGAAAATCTAATCTGTTTTTCTTCGATATCCAAGTGCCCTACTAAGAACTTTCAAAAATTAGTTTGAGGTCAAAAAAATTAAATTGGAACTGAAATTTGACTTGGGAAGTCTGTCAAATATCAAAGGCTTACAACACGTGATCAAAACAGGATCAGGTCATGGTGACTGTCATTTACTTAAAGTAACAATTAAAAATTTTTAAAGCATAGCTAATAAACAAAAACAAAAAAAAATTTATCCTTTTATAGAGTAGAATTGGGACCAGCAGTTGTTGTAATGACTATGTCTCTGGACTTCCATGTAGTCGGCCAAGGTTTGAGTCCCAAACCCTGTGGCTTAAACTCACACATGTGTGCCCGAGGTCCCAAGAGGAGAATGGAGGAGAAGAGATTGCAGTGTGGCCATCGCTCCGGGGGGTGATTTCTCGCTTTCTGTTTCTCTCTGTCTTTCTGATGAGCACACACTCCCTGTAGCAAAAACTTCTAAAAAAAGAAAAATAGAGTAGAATCACTTAGACAACACAGCCTAATATCAATATATTGGAAAATTCTCAAAAATATTGATATTTTCAAAATTGGCAAGAAATTGAATGAACCAAGAGAAATATTATATAAAAATTTAAATAAAAATCAAAGACTTTCCTTTTCATAAAACATCAGAGTTATACAGTTTTAGAAGTAAATTCTAGGCGACTTCCAAGAAACAACTTTTGTCAAGCTGTTTTCTGTTCCAACTAAAAAAATAAAGATTGTCTACTTTAGTTTATGTGGATAAGTGTAATGTATTCAATACCAGAAAGGTATGGGAAATAATGAAGTTCTACATCTGTTCTTACTTGTGAGTATAGATACCATAATTCAGCTGAAAGAATCTGACAGAGCACCTAAAATATTAATTATTATTAAGAAACACAAGGCGTTCAACTTTCTTGCTCCCATGAGAAGAAATACTAGCACTGCCTTGTCCAGTGACTCTCAGACATTAGCTTCAGAATCTTACAGGAAGGGTTTCTTAAAATATATGAGTTTAGGGGCCAGCAGATGGCGTAATGCTTATGTCGTTGTATTCCCACATAGTCGACTGTGGTTCGAGTCCCGGACCTACCTGCTTAAAAACTCACGCCAGGCGCATGTGTATGCATGCCCAAAATCCCAAGAGGAGAATGGAAGAGAAGGGATTGCGGCATAGCCTTGCCCCTGGGGGGGGGTTTTATATATATATGTGTGTGTGTGTGTGTGTGTGTGTATAAACGTCTAGACCTCACCTCCAGATTATCTAAGTTGAACATAGGACCTAAAAATTTGCATTTTTAAGAAGTTCCCAGATGTTGTTAATGATAGTCCCAGGACCATAAATACTGATTCAAGACAATAGAATTAATCTGTATTTTTTAAAAAAAATTAATTTTATTTATTCTTCTTTTAATTTGCTATATGGCACACATGCTTTCCAGAGATAGAGAGAGAGGGAAAGTGGGAAAGCAAGTTGCCAGGTCCAGGACCTGCACCATGGTTGGCCATGTGGGATTCCAGTGCTTAACCACCTCACCACCTGCTGCTCCTGATCTGTATTAATTCTATTGGTACTGCCCTAGGTTATCACATTCCTATAATGTACCAAACACTGTGCCAACCACTCTACAGGCATTCTTTCCTTTAATTTACTCTTCACGATAACCCCTCTTATTCTATTATGGGCAGATTGAAACCTGGAAGTGTTAAATTATTTGCCAAGTCACATAGGTTTTTAGCAACAGTACTGGGATTAAAGTCTAGGGTCTTTTCTTTTCTTTTTTTTCTTTTTAGAAAGAGATTTTTTTGATATAGGCACATGTGCTCATCAAAGACAGAGTGAGAGAGACAGAGAGACTGAAAGCGAGAACTCACCTCCCAAGGGGATGGCCATGCTGCAATCCCTACTCTTCCATTCTCCTCTCAGGATTTTGGACATGCATGTACACATGTCTGGCATGAGTTTTAAGTCATCAGGTCTGGGACTTGAACCATGTTTGACTACATGGGAGTCCAGCAACATAACCATGACACCATCTGCTGATTTCTGTACTTCTCATTTTAAAGCCTACACTGCTGACCAGTATTCTCCATCATCTGTCTGCTGCTGATCCCAGGGAGAGGAGAGAGGAGATCACTCGGATCTATGAAATTCATGTTAAGTTGTAGAGATAAGGGAAGTCATTTTTTCATGCCTCCTTTTCCAGAAACACTCATTCCTAAAGCTCTTTCTTTCTATAGCTTTCTCAAACTAAGCCTCTTTCACACCACCTCCCCCACCCCTGAGTTCCCACAGTGCGGCTGGCAAGTCTAAGGACATTAATGAGATCACAGAAGTCTGACTATAAGTATATCCATAGTTAATGTGAAATTCAAATTTAACCGGAAGTCTATATTTTATCTGCCGTCTCCCCTCTTTTTCTCTCTCTCTGTCCCTCTCTCTCTCCCCCCAACCTCTTTCTCTCTCTCTCTCTCTCGCTCTCTCTCACACACACACACACACACACTGCATAAACATGATTAGTTTCTGAGGGTCTGGTGAGGAATATGTGTGAGAATGCAGATGAATGGATGGAATACAATAGATTTAAAAAAAAGAAGGTCATACATAGATTAATAATAATAAAGTGCAATGCACTGAGCATAATTTACTTAACTGCTTTTAAAAGTAGCAAGAAAAAAGAAAGAATTCTTCAAAAAAGAATCCTCTGCAATGATTAAAGAAGCTTCATTATAGAAGACATATGGAGATAATGGCAGAACTGATTTATAAGTGAGATTTCTTAGTAAATCACCAAGTAGCCTTTTGGATTTGGAAATAACTATTTTTAGATAAGCAAGAAACCTATATTCACTTTTTTCTGAAATTTTTATCCTCAATGAATAAAAAATTTTAATGAACATTCAGTGCATTAAAATGATAAGTTCAGGGTTATTGTGTAATAAAAACATATTTTGAAATACCACTCCATGTTTTAACACATGCGGGTAAAATGCATACACAAAATAATTACTTGAACAGCAAAGAGAATTACATCCTAACACATGTTGGTCTCCTCCTGAAGTTGCCTCTTAGAGAAGATACCCTTAGCCAAAATAAACAAGACTCTTGAAGCATGAAATCTTTTTTTTTTTCTTATTGTGGAGAGGTTTTGTTGTTTTTTTTTTACTATAGGGCGCATGCGCTCGCCAGACAGAGAGAGACATAGAGACAGAAAGCGAGAAATCACCCCCCAGGGGGGATGGTCATGCCGCAATCCCTTCTTCTCCATTCTCCTCTCAGGATCTTGGGCATGCACACACATGTGCCCGGCATGAGTTTGAAGCCACCGGGTCCGGGACGTGAACCGCGGTCGACTACATGGGAGTCCAGCGTCATAGCCATTACGCCAACTGCTGATTCCCTTGAAGCATGAAATCTTAAGCCCATGATAAGGTCTATATTTTAGCACCACAGTGAGTTCATCATCTTGCTTGACCCCACACATGGTTTCCTCAGGCTCATAACAATCAAAACACTGAACTCAGGACTGTCTTGGTAGCTCAGTGATAATATGCATCCAGTGTTATTATCACTGGGTATCTGAAGTTCGATTCCTCAGTCAACCTGTACATACCAACTGCATGTGGCCATGGTTCTGGCTGGTTGGGAAGGATGAGGGGTGGAGCAAGGTGTGAGATCATATTAAGGGTACTTTTTTCCCCTTCTCTTTTTAAAAGAATTATTTATTTACTCTTGTTATTTTTAAATTGTTTTTTAAAGAAGTATTTTTTTACTATAGGGTGTATGCACATGCCAGAGACACAGAGAGAGACAGAGAGACAGAAAGAGAGATGGCCACACCGCAGTCGTCTCTCCCAATCTCCTCTTGGGATTTTGGGCATGCACACAAACATGCCTGACATGAGTTTTAAGCCACTAGTCTGGGACTCAAACCATGGTTGACTATGTGGGAGTCCAGTGACCATTATGCCATCTGCTGGCCCATATTTCTTAATTTGCTATAGGGCATGAGTTCTCACTAGAGAGAGAGCCAGAGACAGAGAGAGAGGGAAGGTAAGAAAGCAAAGTACCAGATCAGGGACTTAATCTGCAGTTGGCCATGTGGAAGTCCAAGGCCTTATCACCATGCTTCCTGCTGGGGCCTCTTTTTTCTCTGTTAATGTCGTAAAAGAAATACACTTTTTTTGAAAAAAAAAAATGCTGATTATATTAGTACCTTGCACATCAGAAGCAATGTGCACATCAAAATGTTGGATTAAAAGTCTAATCAGTGAAGTTCAAAGAAATGAATTTACACACTGGGATGTTCAGGTGAGAAAAGTGCAGAATTCCTGGCTGGGTTTTTTTTTTTTTTTTCATAATTAAAACAGTAGCTGAGTGTGAAAATTCTCTGCTGATTTATAACAAGATAAGATGTTGGCATCAGATAAGAATGAGAGAAAAATCCATGGTCCCGAAAACCCATTTCCTCAAATCTCTCAGACTCATGCTCAGGGAGCACCAATTTCATTTCTTACTCATTTCCCCTCCCTCTTTTTGTCAACTAGTCAGAGAGCAGCCAGGGTGGGCACACTGTTCTGTCTTGCTTTAGGGTACTATTCCACATTTTCCTTATAGTTTACCTGTGCTCCCACCTCTTTGCAAGGTCTGTTTCTAGAGCTTGTCTTTCCTTGATTTATATTCCTGAATTTATCACTGAAGTGTTGGACAAATCTGCTGACACGTGTTAGCAGTTTTATTCAGGGAACAAAGAAGATCTTGAACTAACTTATATTTTCATAATAAGTAATCACAGAGCTCTCTTGGGTTGGGTCATGCTATAATTTGAATACGATTTGTCCCCCCACATTTATGAGTTGGAATTTGGTCCCCAGTGGAATGGCCTGGGAAGGTGGTAAGACCTTGAGGAGATGAGGCCTAATGGGTGGTAACTGGATCATGGCAGTACCATCCTTTTGAATACATTAATGCTGTCTTATGAGAGAGGGTGGGTTCTCACTCTCACAGAAAGAAGTTAGCTGCCACAAGGGCAGGTTGTTATGAAAATAATGGCCAACTATGGTAACACAATGCTGAGGTCAAGGGGGAGGATCCCAGGTTATCTGGTGGTCTCCCTCGACATCCCAAATGCACACATGTGCCCTTGATTCTGGCTGGCTGGGCTGGGAGTGGATTGTAAATGGGGATTCCAATTTGGATAACAGGCTCTGCCTCTCTTTCTTTCTCTGTCTCTCTCATAGAAGAAGTAAGTAAATAAATGTTGAGGGGATAAAACATAAGGGCTGTCCATAGGTCTGACTCAGCACACACCTGTTGACGTCCCTGCTTCTGTCAGCCATAATGTGATGTAAGAGTTGATCGTGTTCTTTCCAGCCACTGGAACAATCCACCAAATGAAACTCTTTTATTTATAAATCATCCAGTCTCAGGTATTCCTCTTTGGCAACATAGTAATGGACTAAAATTGGTCATATTTCTTGCCCTTCAGAGTGTAGCAATATAATATGGGGTCTGAAGTTATATGGAATGCTTTGAAATCCAACGTCTGAGGTAAATGGCTGTATATCTATGGCAAGTTTTCTAAACTGCATTTTCTTTTTTCTTAATCATTTAAGAAGAAAATATCTATTTGTTGTGGCTTACACCTTTTTAAGTTCATTTATTTCCTCTATAAGAGAGGGAAACAGAGAGAGACAAAGACAGAAGAAGAGAAAAGAGAGAGATAGTCATTCTCAGCAGGGTTCTCATGCCATGATCCAACCCCAGCTTCAGCCAGCCAAGATCAAAGACACACCCGTGCGTTCCCACCCACATGCACAGGGCGACCTGAGGACTTGAACCTGGGACTTCACATGCGGCATGAACATCAAGAGCATTGCTTTATTGCTGCTTCACCATAGCTAACCTCTGAACTACATGTTCAAATGTACTAACCAGACACAATCTTCACTGCTTAATACAAATAAAGAAATTATTATTGGCATTTTTCTTTAACATTTTCATTGAATTTATTTTAAGAAAAAGCATAGCAACAAGCTCATTTATAGCACAAAATAGTTGGAGCTTATTTTAGTTAATTAGCTCATAATCTTGAGCTGTTTGTTGAGTGTCTATAATGTGTGCCTCTAGTAAACCCTTTTGGAAGTTATATTCTGGTGTGGGGAGACAGATAATAAACAAATAGGCAAAAAACTAAATAGGATTAAGTGTTGTCAACTGATAAGCAATATTTTGGAAATATTATGATGAAATACAGTACATATACAGTTTAAGAAATGTACTTATGTGATTTTGATTCTTTCATCATATACTTACATGTCACAGAGAGCAAGTTATATGTTCATTGTCCAAGATATTCTACTAGACAGACCAAGAGTTGGCAAATTCTTTTCTGTACAGTGCCAGATAGTGAATATTTTAGGCTCTGCAGCCATACGGTCTCTGTTGCACACTCGCCCCGCCATTGTAGCACAAAAACAAATAAACATGGCTAGGTTCCATTAAAACTTTATTTAGGGACACTGAACTCTGATTTTCATATCATTTTCATGTGTCACTAAATATTAAATTTTTTGATGTCTTTTCAACCATTTAAAAATGTAAAAACAATTCTGTTGCAGAGCATGCAAGACAGGCAGGAGGCTACACTCGGCTTGCAAATGTGAATGCTGTGGAGCGCTGCGCTCTGACCCACAGGACTCTCTCAAACTTTATCATGTGTGCAAATTACTTTCATTGTTTTGTTAAAGATACAGATTCTGATTTAGTAGTCTGGGATGAACCTGAGGTTCTGAATACTGATATTACAGGTCTGAAGTAGCAAGAACAGAAGTTATTGTTGTAAACACACAGAAGTTCTGCCACAACATAGAGAAGAGTGTGCTAGACCGTGGTATGTGGATGGGGCATGGGACAATGAGGAATGAAACAGGACTTCCAATCTTTTCTGTTTAAGTTTATGTTTTACTGGTTTATAAAACTGAGATTTTATTTCTGGAATAATGGTTTAAATAGACAAAATTCAAGATAGATAAACACCAATTTGGCAAAGTCATAGGGTGGCTTTTTTTTTTTCTTAATTCATGCTTGGACAAGTGTGTGCTCACATGAGAGAGAGAGGAGGACTCCACATGGCTGGGTCATGCTGCATTCCAATTCCTCCAGGCCTTCTGCCCTCCAGCCCATCGGATCTTGGGCATTTGCCTTAGAGCATGGCATGGTTCAGGCTGACTAGACACGGAATCAAATCAGAGTCACCATGCAAGATCTGACTTCTCTTCAGCAGTGTATTTTCAGTGTGCCATGGAGCCAGCTCCGTGGGGTAGTATTTTAAGGAGCTATCAACTTACGGTTTCAAAGAAATAATATCAGACATGTAAAATGTGGAAAACATCACGTTGGGGGAATTTTTCAGAATCTACACTGTGGAGCCAAATAGTGGGTCAGTGTATTACGAGTGATCCCACATAGGATGGTCTGCAGTTTGCACACTGGAGTTTCCTCGTATGTACCAGGTGCATGCAAGTGCATGCTTGTCACATGGAATAGCTGAGGCTGGGGTGGATTGTGGCATGAAGACCCTGTTGGAGATGCTGCTTTCTCTGTTTCTGTCTCTGTCTCCTCTCAGCTTCTCTCTCTCTCTCTCTCTGTTGTGGAAGAACTGAATAATCCTTTAAATAGTGAAGGCATACGGTGCATATTATATTATACACACACACATATTCATGGCCATGAGAAAGAAACAGTGATTAGGGAGATGGAATAAAAAATGTTTTTCTTTGTATGTATTATCTATATTTTCCACATTTTTCATAGTAACCATATACTATTCTAAAACCAGAAAAAACAAAATTTGGGGAAGATGAAGAACCAAATTAAAAATTAGGGCAGGCTAGAGCCATTGGTTATTCTTTACTCTTTGTGAAACAGCCTGATTCATTTAGCAAATGCTCATTGAGCACAGGCCCATGCATTTGAGAGAGTAGTAGCATTGTTTCTGTTGTAGATGTTTAAAAACTTCCAGTCAAGCTCCCACAGCTGACCAGTGGCAGGATCTACGGCTCCAAGTCCCATATTTCTCCTCCTCCTCCTTATCGCCTTCCTCTGAGAAAAGACAGTACCATGGGGCAGCTTTCTATCCACTTGGATCTTCAAGTAGGCCTGCCCTACAGAGAATTATAAATTTACTAAACTCTGGCTTACACAACACTATTAACCAAGATTTATGTAAGGGGTACTTTAATTATAACAGGCATAATGCAAAGGGGTTTACCTCACATGTCGAATTTTAATTTGAGAGGGAAGAAGATTCTTCATGTAAGACTTGGTAACTACACAAAATAGAGACATAGTTGTTCTTCTGAGGATGGAAATGCAACCTATTTTTGTTCATTCTGAGAGAAATAAAAGTAAGTCTATATTTATAAAATGAATCTTAGTAAATAAATCATGTGATTCTGGACGGAGCCTCAGCATCTCCCTAGATGGCACATATTTTGTTTTGGCAGTGTTAATCTTGCAGACTATTTATGTTGTACTCAGTTTGGAAAACTTCTACCCTCTGATATTCCTTGTCCTCCCTGGACCATATAGAAAATTCATGAGGTTCACAGTTCTTTGAGGAGTCAGAATCCTATATTCCTGCTTTGGAAGCTGATTCTATGATGTTGTCATACTGTTGAGTCCCACTTTATAAATTTCAAAGAATCCTTATCTAGTTTAGTCTAATCTAACATCTTCTGAGGTAAGCTGGGCAGGGTCTCTTAAGAGATAACTCAGAGTGATTACAGGAGATGCCTTAAAACACACAGCACATAGACGGTAGAGTTTACAGTTGAAGTCTGATTCTTGGCCCAAGCATCTTTCCACTGAAGCTCCCATTGCTTTTGCAAAGGGGATAAACACAGAGCCAGATGACGGACAGCTAGATTTGTTAGGACGGCTCACTTTATTTCAAGTTCGAATTTTCTGTAGTTGTTTGGATCCAACACTGAATCCAGCATAAATGAAGCAGGAACTGAAGTAAACTAGGGCATATTTAGCCCTGATGTTATGTGTCAAAATACCATTTGGATCTGTCTATTTGAATCTACATTCCAGGATCTTTCACAACAAAGAATAAATAAATACATGCCATCTTGAACACAATGCTTCATGGGTTTTGGAGTTTTGTTTCTGTGATTTTTTTTTTCCCTAGGTATCCTGATTACTATTCCAAGTTTGTCTTTTGATCTTCTAAGATAAATGTTTTTTTTTAAATTATTGTTGAAGTCACTACTGTATTTTGACTTTGATATGTTATTTTATTCATAGTTCTTGTTTTTCTTACTATATATTACATTTTAGGGACTTTGAGGAACAACCTTTTCATTTGCAAAATTTCAATTACAGATTTTTAATAAAAAGGGGTGCAGTCAGACTTATTTTTTTTGATTATAGATTGAATAAAAATCTATTAGTAAATTAAACTGAAATTCCTTCTTTCACAAGGGAAGAGACATATAAATCAAGAAACCAAGGTTACCATAGCAATCGGTGGCATCTAAAGATGAGAAAGAGAGGGACTATATTCTACTTTCTACAAAACACTTCATTAGAGGAAAGATATATGATATGTCTTCAGGGTGGAATGTGACAATAAAAGTAGATCATTGCTTAACAAAAATACTTCTAGTGTTTTTTTCCCTCCAACTAAAAATAATGCAAAGTAATTGGAACAATTTTTATCAGAAATGTGCATAGTATTTCTCTGACACTGTTTGATGTTTATTCAATAAGAGGAGTGGGAGAGGCTTCCATGCTCAGCTGACTATATTTATTATATGTATGTGTGTGTGTGTGTGTGTGTGTGTGTGTGTATATACATATATATATTAACTATATATGTATATATATATATGTATGTATATATATACATATATATATTAACTGTAGCAAAAATGTATGGAAATCTGACCAAAAGAAAAGAAATCATAAAGAAGAGGAAATTTCTTAAAAAGCAAGAAGAAAACAAAAGGGAACAAAGATAGTCAAATCTCAGGTGAACTTATCCCAGGAATGAACACAAAATTTTGTGTCTGTGTGCATGTGTTGCTGTAGTGTCTTTGTGCGATTTCTGGTCTTTTGGCTCCTCAGAGATATACCAAATAGACCTGCTGCAGTGGACATCTGTTGTTTTTGCCTGCCCAGCATTCATTCTTCCTCCTTTTGGTAACAGCATTTTAATTTTCCTTTGAAAAACGCCACTTTGCCCAATGTGTTTAATCTTGGTATGAAATTCATTCAGGGTATCCTGCTTTCCTCTGGGTAGGCAAATCACCCCAAACAGGTCAGACAGACTGTCCCCTGGGCATCTGAATCTTTCATGAATGACACAAGGACAGGGAATCGTTGGCAGTGATCCATTCCAACTGTAGCTCCATGAAGAGATTGTCCTTTGCTTCCTGCACTTTGGCTACCCAGAGCAGCCCAGTGCCCGTCTTTTCATAGGTCTGTTTGCTCAGGTTTTCCTTCTGTTCAGGTCTATTTCTTTTTAATAAGTAGTCAGAGATAGTTTCCATTACTTACAACCAAACTTTAGTATTCATGCCAAGTGGGGCCAGAAACACTGCAGATTGCTAGAGTATGGCTTTTATAATTTTACAATTTCCTATTTTATAATCGATAGCATTTAAGAAGCCCTGTGGTCCAAATGGCAACATTTCTTAGCGACTAAATTCTTTGCTTTTTCCCCAGAATCATAATCCTTAAGACAAAAGCCAATATCCTATTTAACTCAGTAAATTTGCGGTTCTAGATACATGACATGAAGAGAAAACATGGTGAATTTTTAAGGTTTTTGCCATAGGGGGTGTGTGTTTGCTGGAGAGAAAGATAGTGAGAGGAAAACTGAGAAATCACCCCTTGAGGGGAGGGCCATGCTGCAATCTCTTCCTCTCTGTGCTCCACCTGGGAGTTTGGGAATGCACACGTGCACACACATGCTGAGTTTCAAAGCTGCCAGCTCTGACACTTGAACCACAGTTGACTGTGTGGGAGTCCATCACCTTAACCACCACACCCTGCTGGCTCCCAAAAGCATGGTGAATTTTATGAGTTGGTAGCTCAGTTTGACTAACCTAGTGAAGCAACCAAAGCAAAGGGAGAAACTGTATCCATGTTCTGGACACAGATACACCCTTAGGTAGGACTTTGAGTGCCAAAGACAATAAGGGACGTTAGCCTCGGACTGAGATGCCACAACATAGAGAGGACCAGATGGAAAGCAAACCATCTCTCAATCATCCCAGCATTTTATATTACCAGGAGATTTTTCAAAAGAAGTTTTGAAAGAGCTGAGTAGATGGAGCAGTATTGTTCTCAATAGCTAACACATAGAAGCAACCCACATCCATAGAGGAATGAAAAGGTAAGAACAATGTGGTGAATACATGAAATGGAATATTATCCAACCTTAAAAAGGAAAGAAATACTAACAGACCTTACAACATGAATGAATCTTGAAGCCATTACACTAAGTAAAATAAGCCAGTCCCAGAAAGAAAAATGCTTAGGTGAGGCACTTAGAATAGTCAAAATGGAAAGAAAAATGGAAATTGCAAGGGGCTGAGAGGTGGAAAATGGGGCGTTCTTGTTTGATGGGTGTAGAGTTACAGTTTTACAAGATGTGAAAGGTTCGGGAAATAGAGGGATTGAATGAAAGCATCTCATGCTATTGAACTATATAGTTAAAAATGGTTAAGACGGTAGATTTTAGTTTGCGTATTTTCTCAAAACTTTATGGACATAGAAAAGAAACTAAGGGAAAGAAGTAGTCAGCTTTTGATGAAGGTCTGTTTCTGTGATTTGGATACAAAAGGCCATAAACTGAGACCCACACTTTTTACTATTCAGTATTGTTTCTTCAGACCCTGTCTCTGCAGCTTCCTTTCTTAAGTTAGAGAGATAAATAAGCCCATTTTACAGATGAGAAATTTATTGCCTCTGTTAATATCTTCTTTTCCTAAATAACAAGGCTAGAAGGTAAATAAGCCTAGTAAGGTCTTCCCGCACCCAGCGGCTTGAGACTCACATAGGCGCGTAAGCATGCGTGCTCAGAATTCCAAGAGGATAATGGAGGAGAAGGTGTGCGTGGTGTGGCCAGCCCCCCTGGGGGGTGATTTCTCATTTTCTGTCTCTGCAGTGAGCACATATACCCTACAACAAAAAAATTCTGAACTTTAATAACATTTTATTATTTAAAATGAACTTCAGCACCTATAAAGTTTTTAAGTCACACTGCATCTTATGTGCATGGCTTTGTATGTATGGGATGGTGTATAGGGATTTCTGTCAGTGTCCAATTGTCCGTTCATTTTAGTTTTGGAGACATTGTCCAATATTCTCAGGACCCCAGATGTGGTACATGTGCTCAATATGCTTATCAAGGTTCTGGGTAGGAACTTGAACTATATGATTGGCCATGTGGAATCCGACTGTTTTAACTCTCAGGCCATGAATATGCCCACAAAGTAGGCATTATTATTATTTCTTTTATAGATGAAGAAACTTGAACTTAGAGAAGCAGAAACGACTTGCCCAAAGTTAAGTCTCTGCGTTACTAAGAGGTGTAGATAGGATTCAAACACAAGAAGTTTTACTCCAAAACCTAGCACTCTTGACACCCATACCCACCTTCTAAACCTGAATGTTACTTTTGCTTGAGGGCATGTTTAAGTAGTCATCCGTAAAGTGTGATACTAAAAGTTACTAAGAATGATATACTCTATTTACAATAGAAAGTCTAATTAAATTGTCCTTTAGAAACAGGATCTCATTCTTTCTTCTTTTGAACTACTACCTACTTCAAAGGTCCTCTAGCAAGCCTCTTCCCACCCAATCTCCCAGGCATCTAGCTTTTCTGCTGTTCATTCTATTTTAAGCCCCAGTTGGAATCCATCTGTTTTAGCCTGTTGTTTTCTCACTGACAACTGAACACCAGTGGGTAATTTGTAAAGAATGTGTATTTAGCTCATGGTTTTGGAGGTCCAAGGTCAAGGAGCTGTCTGGGGAGTCTTCTTGCTGGTGGGGATCCTCTGAATAGTTCCAGACAGAGCAGGGCATTGCATTGCAAGAGGGTGCTATGGCTTGAGCAGAGCAAGCCTGCAAGGCGGTCCATGTCCTTTGTTCTCCTAAAGTTACCAGCAGCCAATCCTGGGGGCCACACCTGATGACCTCTTCAGTCCCAATCACCTCCCAAAGGTGCCACCTTTCAACACCATAATTGGATTAAGCTTTCACCCTCTCTCTCCTGTCACAGCCAGATTTTAATGTATGACTTTTGGAGGGATACACTTAAATCATGGGGCCATCCTGAACTAACCTTCCTGGTGGTTAGTTATGTTCTCCTCAGTTCTCCCACAGGAAAGATGATGGTTATAATGGAAATTATTTGTAGTACAGCTGTCTTGCTCTAAATTTAGAATTCAGATTATTTGTCATTATATCCCCAGAGTCTAACACACTGCCTGGCACATGGCAGTGCCTACTAAGTGTCGCTGGATAAGGGATTCAATGAAGTCTTTACTTGAAAGCCAAGTTGACCTCTGTTCTGCAAATAACATTTTTACAAACAGTGCTCCACACCCTTGGTGTCCTCATTTTCCCTTGATTTCAATTATTTACATTAGAATTACTTAATCATGTGGCAGATAATTAAGGAATACATTATTTATGTTAAATAAATGAACCCAACATAATTTCTCCTCTTTTTCCCCTTGGCTGTGGAGCCCGAATTTCAGTCATCTTACAATGAGCTTTGGGATCTTTCATGGCCAGGCAGCTGCTCATCAGTCCTGGTAGTTGTGTAACCACAGGCAGCACTTTAACTTGTTCGGCTTCCATATCCTCATCTATTAATGAAGCACAGAGTTGTGGTAAGGACTTAATGAGGTCATACCTTGGACTCATTAGGAAATAAATGCCCATGTAACCATTCAGTGCCCCTATATACATGAACGTCTATTTTATATCTGTAAGAGGCAACTGTATTTACAAGCATTAAGGTGGAATTAAAGGCCAGTAGGTGGCATGGTGGTTAAGGTACTGGATTCTCACATGGCCAGTTGCCCTTCAAGTCTCAGACCTGGCGGCTTGAGATTCAAATCAGGCATGTTTGCATGACTGCCCAAAATCTCAAAGAGGAGAAGGGTAAGGTATTCCCTTGAAGGACAATTTGTCACTTTCTCTCTGTCTCTCTCGCTCTCTCTCTTTCTTTCTCTTTCTCTCTCTCTGGCAAGCACACTTGTCCTGTGGCAAAAGTCAAAAAAAAGAAAAAAAGGTAGAGTTACAAAACTATGAAATGCTGGAGTTGGAAACATTTTATCATAATAATCTGTTTCTATTTCTCTTTCTCCAAAGAGAAAATAGGCTTCGAGTGCATAAGTAATTTTTCCAAGCTTACTAAACTATTAATAGTAATGATGAATATTTATTAATAATAACTAACATTTAATGAGTCTTGGTATGTACCAGACGTCATGCTAATGGCTTAACATATTTCATTGCATTTAATGATCACAGTACCTTGAAAACAGAGTGTTACCATCCTTGTGTGACTAACGAGGAAACTGAGGCAGAGAGTTTAAATGATGTGCCCAAGGACATAGAGGTAGTGTCTGTGTCAAAGCACGAGATCTGGCTCATCTTACTAGAGGCACATTGCTTGCTCATTATGCTAAATAACATCCCGCAGAGTAGCCAGCGTGAGTCTAGTATAGGTGCTGCAACCCTAGCCTCTTGCTTTACAGTCAGTGAGTTTTGCGATACTGTCCCTTAGCACCCCAACGCCCCAGCTGCACATTTACAGGTGTACAGCCTACCTAGAAGGAATGTGTCCTTATCACAGAAGAGCCACACTGTGTCTCTACTGCTCGAGCTTTATGACTGGGCTCTGTCTGTCAGCATCCACATGTCTGTTTTGAGAGCCTCTGTAGGTCAGTGTCTGTGCTTGTAGGGTTTCAGCGTTGGTAAGACTACTCTCCTTTGCTCCTGAATAGTAAGTGCTCTCTGATGTATGTGTAGGAATTTTCACACCTGATAGAACCATCTAAGCACACTGGTTAATAACATACATTTAATTTACAGACGATGGCTATGTCCCATGATTTAGATGGGTACTTACTGGGGTGATGTATGACACTCACGTGTTCTGTCAGTCCCCAAACAGAGCTTTCTGATTTTGGATGTCAAATATAACTGTTGATTCTGGCTCAGCAGAGGTCCATTTTCTGTCCAGTGTTTATGTGAAAGCGGTTGAAGGCTTCGGGGAATTTATGTAGCATGCCAATATTTTAGTTCAGATGAGGGAAAATGCTGTGCCCATATTTGCTGCATGGACTATGTGTTTTAATAAATCTGCAATGATAGGTGAACATTCCGTGTTGTGCAGAAGACAGTGTTTTCCCTGGAGAAGAGATCCTGTATCTGATTGACAGGGCAGGTGACCACAAGGTCAAGGTTGCTTAGTGGTATCGGCCATCTGTTATCTTGGCAAGTATTTGACTGGAGGGCATTAATGTGTTTGTAATTTCCCACTTGATCTAGAACAGGGTTAAAAAGACATTGTCACCATTGGGAGCTGCAGCGCAGATCTGCACCAGCGGTTCCCTTCCCGGCTTCCTGCTCTGAATGGCATGGACTGCATTCAGCCTTCCTTTTTGGGTCCCCTCCCTGACAAGTCATTGAGAGGTTAGCCCATTTTGTCCTGCTGCTTGAAGAGGAAAGCAAAAAGCAGCTCCCATCAGCGAGATTATAATAAACAGTTTTAAATCACTCCAAAAGGTCTTGATCATTATAAACCTTTCTAAAGTAAAACAGCCAACTCTTCAGTTTTGCTAGAAGGTGATGAAATCTCAGTATCTGTTCAGGTGTTCATTTCTCACTATCCCATCTAACTAAGTCTCTGCTGAAACAGAGGACTCTGATTAAGTGCTTAATTTGCAAGAAGATATTTTACCCATTGCTGTGCCTACTGTGTTCATGAGAAAAGAAGTTACAGCTCTGAGCTTTTGTGGTAAATGGTCAGGTCATGTTCTCATGTGTTTATCAATGCAAAATCCTCAATGAGTAAAACATTTCAGAAAATGATTAGCTCTATAATTTCCTCACAGCCAAAATGAAAGCACAGGCGAGCCATGCTGACTAACAGGAAACAAGACTGTAATATCATGATGAATGCACGAGTATCCTGCTATCTGTCAATCTACTGAATTTAGATGGCTCTACCTTTCCAACTAAAACAAGGAATCAAAGCAGATGGAGAAGAAAGTCTTAAGCTGACGATAAGTGAGTCAAGAAAAAGAACACATATTCAGACTTGATGTTCTGAAAAATAACAAAGTCACCCATAAGGATAAAAGGATTTATAAAGAAGTTGAAGTTTAGCTTTTGGTTGGAAACTTCAACTCCTGAGACGTGTCAGTCGAGCAGAGGACAAACATGTGTAGGTCAGACTTGCAGGACTTACGCAGTCTAATGTACTAAGTCTGAGCATTTCAAAATGCTATCAAGATAAATCTAGATTTTGCTTTTACTCATGATTTTGCGCTCTATCCAAAGTGTGGCTGAAGATATTCACATAAATGTGTAGACCTTAAAATGAGCAGTATCTCTACAAGGAATATCTTTTAATCAATTTCAAAAGATAGACCAGATTTACCTTCTTCAGAGAAATAAAGGGACTTGGGGATGCCAGTGAAATCTGAGGATGGGATTCTGGAGGAACCTGAACTGCGGTTCTGGTGGAA
Organism: Tupaia belangeri chinensis; assembly: GCF_000334495.1. Lineage (NCBI taxonomy): Eukaryota > Metazoa > Chordata > Mammalia > Scandentia > Tupaiidae > Tupaia > Tupaia belangeri. The sequence goes on from NW_006160032.1 coordinate 3,716,755, forward strand.
TCTGAAGTCTAGCTTTTTTTTTTTTTTTTTTTTAAGGTCTTTGCCATAGGGTACATGCACTCATTGGAGAGAGAGTGAGAGGGAAAGGGAGAACTCATCTGCCTAAGGGAATGGCATGCCGCAATTCCCTCTCCTCCAGTCTCCTCTCAGGATTTTGGGCATGCATGCACATGTACCCAGCATGATTTTCAAGCCACCAGGTCTAGGAGTTGAACTACGGTTGGCTATGCCACCTGCTCCAACTTTGACTATTTTGACCATTGTGATAACACAGCTTTTGTCTGATAACAAGAAAATCATTTCCCCAAATTCCTGTTTTCCTTATGTTTCCTAAAATGTATTCAGATTCTTTCCTATGGCAATTATTCAAAGAATCTCCTCTGTATTTCTGTTGCTTTAATAAGCCCCAAACTGAACACCACAAAATAAAATCACTATTCATTTTACTAGTCCCATGCAAGAAGAAAGGGGCATAGGCATACTACTAACTTAAAGGTCCGCTGAGAAAAAAATACTGTTGTTTATTATATTAAACTTATGTTTGCTGAGCTCTAGAAATTTTATAGATTTTTGTTATAGGACAAATGAAAATAACTGAAAAAGGAGGTTAGAGAATTATCAAATAATAAAAATTAAGTTGCATTCACTTTCTTCAGATATACTGTTTCTTCTGTTGTCTCCATTCTGCTATTAAGCCTATTGAGTGAGATTTCTTGTATCTTTTCAGTTCACTGTTTTAATACATTTATCTGTGTATCTTCTTTCTACTTTTCCATTTGTTTCAAGTATGTTTGCAATTGCTTTTTGGAACATTTTTATTCCTTAAATTCTTTATCAAATTATTCTTTATCAAGTTATTCCAGCATTTCAGTCACCTGAGCATCAGCATATGATAATTGTCTTTTCCCATCTAAGTTGAGATGTTTCCAGATTCTTTGCCTGATTAAGACATGGAGATTTTAATATTGTAAGACTTTGAGTCTTGTGAAATCCTATGGATAATATTGGCTCATCAGAAAAGTCATGACACATTTTTGCATAGAAAAACATAGAAAAATATATCATGACTTTTCCAACAATTCAATATTTAGATTGCGATTTGAACAAGTTGGTTTGGGCTGCTGTTTACAACATGTCCTCTGTGCACTGTGGTTCCAGCGTTACCTCAGTGTTTAAATGCTGTCCCGTGTGATTCAGATCTGCTCTAGCTGTGTGCCATGTAGGGCTGCCTTCAGACTTGTAAAGTGGTCCACCTATTAGTTTAGTGATAAATTACATAATGTGCTTGTTAGGACGATAGCCATGTATGCATGGCTAGGAGGTGAGCCCAAGAGCTCACAAGTTTTATGAGGCTGCTTTACCAGACAACTTCTCCATAATTTCCCTAATATTTTGCCATTCCCTTTCACTACCCCCTTTTCAGTTCTCCATCCAAAATGCTGGTGCTTTGGCAACCTCACCTTGCCATGAACTTCTGCGATGATGGCTGTATCCAGAGCCAAGTTGCCGAAGCACAGAAAAAGGGCAAACAAAACAAAACAAAATGTTGCTTCCCTGCCCTCTTGGAACCATAGGTCCATGGAATAGAGAGGAAGATGTCCCTCTCTCAGATTTTTGCCTCTCGTGAGTTTCCTTTGTGCCACTGCTGCTACCAGGACTGCTTGGGGACTGAAGTATAAGAAATGGAGAAAATCATGAAAGAAGACCAATTTCGGCCCCTTCTCTGAGTATTGGGAGCTCCTTTGCTCTGTCTTCCAGAGTGAGAGGAAGCTCTCCTTACTATGTTTTGGATTTCAAATTACATTGAGGTCAGGTTGATAGAAACCAGAAGAAAAAAAAAAATCGATATTATCACTGCCAGTCAGGAGTATTATAAATTCCTGGTCCTCCTCACCCAATCTACTTATTATGTTTATTTTATTTTTCAGAGCCCTCAAATGGTTGCCTGTGTTTTATAGGTGTGTTCAATACTGGAGACAGGGTGGAATATGCTTACTCCATTTTATCTGGCACGGAAATCTGTTTGCTTTTTTTTTATAATTTTTTATTTTGTCAAAGGGCACATGAGCTTTCTAGAGAGAGGTAGAAAGAGACAGAGAAGGGAAAGTGAGAAAGCAACCCTCAGAGGGGATGACCATTGAACTATCCCTCTCTTCCATTCTCCTTTTGGGATTCTGGACATGCACATGACTCAGCATATTTTTCAAGCCACTGGGTCCTGAACTCAAACCACACAGTTGTCCATGTGGGATCCAGTGCCCAAACTGGCCTCCATTCACTAAGTTTAAAGTATTAATAATAATAGAGTCAGACTCACATAGCGAGTTTAAATTCCTTAATACAGTTCTTAAAATTAACTGTTAATGCTGCTAATTCAGCTTTGCTGTAATACTACCAACAAAAAAGGCTACAACTATACATTCGTGAGTTTTAGAAATCCATAGGTGTTTTGAGTGTTGTTCATGGAGTGAATAACTGGATTGAGTTCTCAATTGTACGTCTGTTCTGTAACCCACAGATGGTCTTAAGTGCAACTTCATGATTGCTGCAATAACTACGTTTCCATAGAACTGCATTATATAATCATGACTCCTTTTTTCCTCTGTGATGACCTGACAAATATTACTTTATTATTATTATTATTATGAGAGAGAGAAAGCTGAAGGGATAGATAGATAGCAATCCCGACAGGATCTCTGCACTATGTTGCACCCCTAGTTCAGTCAGTTCCAGATCTTGGGGCCATATGCCTGGCATGTTCAGAGAAGTCTCTGAACATGAACCCAGAACCTTCCCACGTGGGCCCGCCTCCCAGGATGTGACATTAGCACCTTATAACCATCTGTCTCTCAATACGCGATTTCTTCTTAAACGCCTGGCTAAGAACTATGTCACATTTGTCATGGAAGGTGAACTGTTAAAGAGTAGGAAAATTGAAAGCATGCTTGAGTTTCGGTCACAGTGGCTGGAAAGAGAGAACCGTTCTGAGCCAAGGGCTATCCCAGTCTTTCAAAATTAAAACATGTTTGTAAATAGTCCTTTATAATTATCTAATGTACATTTTCTGCATCTTTATTGTCTTTAACACCCATTGTCTTTAGCAGTATAATTCACGAAATAGGTCTATGGTATATTGTCGGCGTCCGCCCCCAGGCTTAGCGCTATTATGGAAGAAGCAGAAAAGATGAGACAAAAAGATAGAGTGGAAACGGACACAGGCAGCCTGAGCCTAGGTAGCCCAAGCAACCTGTGCCGCCCAGACAAACTGGACGTCTTTATTTATAGTACAAGAAGACATTACACATGTGTGTTTCATGATACTTCATGGATTGGTTGCTAGGTTACAGACAATAAGAAGCCATTAACAAATCTATAAGAGATTAGTCATACCCGGGGCAAGGTGTATCCCCTGGTGGTAATCCCATCTAGAGTAAATCTCATCTTCCTTTCTAATGCAGAGAACTAGCTGTTAGGTGTGTCTGTTGGAACGCCCCTAGTAATTTCTACCCTTGCTCTGTCTGCAGCCAAGGTCAGGGAAAGACAAGTTACAAGGTTCTGCCAAACCCCAAAAGAGCATGTGGTGTTTGCTCAGCACATGTCCCCACACCTCAGACTCTCTCTCTTAAACGTGTCCCCACAGTATATAGCATTGTTGTATGAAAGAATAATTCAATCCATCATTTATCACAATTTTGGTAGACGAGGACAGCAGTTCTTTTAACCATATTTAAGTGGGAACTGTAGGTGTTCTTTTTTTCCCTCAGTAACTTTGTACTTTCTGTTCTATGATAACAATATTGTACTTCCAAAAGGAGTGACTCAGACAATGAAACAATGTCTTCTTACTTGCAGAATCAGATAGTTAATCGTGAAAGAATGGGTCCCTGCCCTTAGAAGTTTCCTATCACTTAGGTATCCAAGTAACAAAAAGTGTTGGTGTTACCATGAAGTAATAATACTAATACGGGAAGCCATTAAGTCCTTATATGTGCCAAGCATTATATTAAACACATGCATTAACTAATCCCACATTTACCATACAAACTACATCGGGAATTACTTGTTCTATTCATACCTTGCAGATATGTAAACTGACAGTGACATGGTGTGCATGTTTCAGGATAAGTCAGGCAAACACCAGAGTTGGGACTTAAACCCAGAATTGTCTAGCCGCAAGGCTAATGTCTTAATCATTCTGCTCTAAGTAAATGGAAAATAGCTATTGCTCAGGACCTTTCACTTTCATTCTTTTCTCTTTACCCTCAACCATTTTTAAGCCCATGAGGATTCTCTCACCTACACCGACACTACTGCAAGGGCTTTAGGAGTTCCCAGCTATGAGGGACTGGCAGATGATGCAATGGTTTGGTCGCTGGACTCCCATGTAATCACCTGTGTTTTGAGTTGCAGACTTGGAGGCTTAAACTCACATTGGGTGCGTGTGCATGTGTGCCCAAAATCCTGAGAGGAGAATGGAAGAGAAGAGACAGTAGCATGTCCATCCCTCCTGGGAGTAATTTCTCACTTTCTGTCTCTTTGTCTCTCTATAGCAAGAAAATTTCTCTAAAAAAAAAAAGTCCCTGGATATGTCTCCTCAGATTCCTGAATTAGTCTGCAGCAATCATATGGCATACAGATCTTATCCTCTATTCTAGTTTCCACAGAGCACCAGGAGGGTGTCTGCTGACCCCTCCATGGTGGTACCTCTTATGCCCCTCAATGTACCGTAATACTGGCTTTTAAAAACTCCATTGTACTAATGCATCCTAAAGTGGTAGCCTCAGACATTTTAGTATTGGCTCTTCCTCTCTGTCACATTTATCACATTTTTCTGACATTATAGTCTGTGGTAATTTGTCAAAACTAAAGTTTGGGTTGGCCTTGTGATCTAGTGGTTAAGGGAGCTGATTCCTCCATGGCTGAACACAAAGTTTGATTCTTGTCCCTGGTGGTTTGAAAGCACACCAGGCACACGTGTGTGTATGCCTAAAATTCTGACAGGATAGAGAAATGGAGAAGAGATTGCAGCACGACCATGCCCCATTGGGGGGTCCTTTCACTCTCTCCCTCTCTTCCTGTCTCTCTGTCTTTCACTGACAGTTACACATGCCTTCTGGCAAATAAGAAAAAAAAAAAAGATGTGTTTAGCTTATAATTCTGGAAGTCCAAGGTTGAAGGGGCTGTGTTTGACAAGGGCCTTCTTGCTAGTGGGTACTCTCTGTAGAGTGCTGAGATAGTAAAGGGCACTGCCTGGTGAATGAGGGCAAGTGTGTGTGTGTGTGTGTGTGTGTGTGTGAGAGAGAGAGAGAGAGAGAGAGAGAGAATGAGCTCTGGTCTCCCACCTTTTTCTATGAAGCCCCCATTGTTCAATTATGAGGGTCCCACCCTAATTACCTTATAATCCTAATCATTGCCCTGCAGTGGTCCCATCTCAGCACCATAGTCAGATTCCATTTCCTCCCTCTTCAAACCATTACAACCGGATTATTATTATTATTATTATTTTGAGAGAGATTTTTGCTATTGGGGTGTGCACTCGCCAAGAGACAAATAGAGACAGAGAAACAGACAGTGAGAAATTTCTCCCCTGGAGGGGATGATCATGCCACAGTCCCTTCTCCTCCATTTGCCACTCGTGATTTTGAACACACACACACATGCATCAAGCATGAGTTTTAAGCAGTCGGGTCTGGGACTTGAACTGTGGTTGACTACGTGGGAGTCCAGTGACATGACCATTATGGCGTCCACTGGTTCCCAATCAACCACATTTTAACACGTGAATTTTGGGGGGACACATTCAAATCGTAACACCCACTATGGATTAGCTACAGTAGCTGTTATTGCAGTCTTCTTCCAGCTCTTCACAGCGTCATTTTCTTACCTCATATGTCTCCCCGAAGAAGCCCTGTGACCATGTCATCTACGTTGTATCTGTACTCCTACCTCCGTCACATTGTCCTTAGGAGTCGTGTCTTAGTCCGTGTTGTGCTGCTGTAGCTGTGGACTGGGGTTGATGATACACTAATAAGAGAAGCACAAATGGACAAAGAGAAATGAAGAACTAACATTTCTAATGCCAAAATCAAATCCCTAAAAGCTGTAACACCAGATTAAAAAAAAAAAGTAATGATTATCTAATCAAATTTAACTCTTTTCAATGTGGGTGCCCTCAAATCTGATAGATCCTGAAGAATACCTGATGTAATCATTTATATTTACGGTTGTTCCGGACCAACTTTGCACCAACTGGCTGTTGTGCTTTGAGTTATTAGCTACTGTTAGTAGAATGAAGTCATCACAATTAGTGAGACATTTAAAAACTAGCCATCTGTAACTTGAAGGCAAACCCTAGGGCTGTTTCAGGGATATTAAAAGGCACCGCACACTCATTCCACTACCTGAGCCATTTTTATTTCACTTAATGATTAAAGTTTAGAAGCCTATTTTAAAGTTTTTTTATAGGAAGAACTACAAAGCCATATAGTTGTTCTTTTGGCTATTGTGAAAATAGCTGACATAATATGTTTAAAAAATAAAACAGAAACTAAATATTTACATTTGTCAATAAGTACTGTAAAATGCATAGGGAAATGATAAAAATGTGAAGTAACAAGCATCATTTTGAATTATGACATATGGAACTTATCTGTATAAATGAACAAATGTATAGTTAACAAAACGATCCCAGTATATGTTGTTTGGTAATTTTTTTTACTTTACATTTTTATTCCAATAATGTATTACAAAAGAATTATTTTTAAAACTCTGAGCCGCTAAAGGAAAGATGCTCCCAAGAAGTTATATTCTCACTATTGTAGAGCTTCTCTAATGCAAATTCTGTTTTATGGGAAAGTGGGGATCCCATGAGTAAGTGGAATTGTTGGAGACGTGACTTTGTTGACAGTATATAAGGAGATATCAGGGTTAAGGTTATAGAAAAGGCACCAAATGTGGGGCCAACATGAGCTGTGGTGGTTAAAATGCTGGACTTCTGCATGGCTGACTGTGCTTGGAATCCCAGACATATAGGCTGGAAAATCACCCCAGGAGCATGTGCATGCATACCCAAAATCCCAGGAAGAAAGTAGAGAAGATATTGTGGTGTGGCTATTCCCTTTGGGGAGTGATTTCTCACTTTCCTTCTCTCTGTCTCTTTCTCTCTCAGGTAAGCACACACACCCTACATACAAAACCAAAAACAAACAAACAAACAAACAAAAAGCACACACACACACACAGAGAGAGAGGGCACTAGGGGACCAGAAGATGGCATAGCAGTTATGTCAGTGGATTCCCACATGATTTGAATCCTAGACCCAGAGGTTTGAAATTTATGCCAGGCATGTCTATATGCATGCCCAAAATCCCAAGAGGAGACTGGAGGAGAAGACTGCAGTGTGGTCATCCCCCACAGAAAGTGATTTCTTGCATTATCTCTGTCTCTCTGTCTCCCTGGTGAGCACATACGCCATATAACAAAAGTCTAAAACAAAAGAGAAGTCACCAGATGTGCAGTTCATTTGCACTTCATCCCAGGGAAAAGTAGATGCTCCCATTAACACTCAGTATTAACAGTGTAGCTAATTTTATAAAAGCAAGACTATTAAAATATAGATGAGCCTTTATATATCATATAATGAAATGGGAATTGATTATACAAAGACTTTTGTCCCCATAGAGATGATCAGATATTCTTTTGGCAAACTTCTTGAAAGAGTTATTGTATTCAAAGATAAGTTATCTGTTAGTGTGTTACCTAAAAGACATATATTTTTAAAAATGCATACTTGAACAGTCTTTCTGAAGTAAACGTGATATTTTCCCTATTTGTGTGAAAAAGTACATATTTAACAAAAAATCTCTTGCTCTGGTAGCATATTTTGAAATATGATGTTTGGAAAAGTTTACATTGATAGGCTATTTTGTTGAAAACAACATGTATCACATTAAAAGAGAGAACAGAACTCTTGTCTAAGCACTTAAAAATATAGGAATGCGGGACTAGCAGATGGTGTAATGGCTATGTCACTGGACTCCCATGTAGCCAACCATGGTTCGAGTCCCAGACCCAGTGGTTTAAACTCATGCTGGGCACATGTGCGTGTGTGCCCAGGATCCCAATAGGAAAATGGAGGAAAAGGGATTGCAGTGTGGCCATTCCCCCTGGGGGGTGAATCTGACTTTCTGTCTCTCTCTTTCTCTCTTTCTGCTGAGCATAGGTGCCCTATAGGGAAAAAAAAATCTCCAAAAAAAGTAAATTTTATATATATATATATATATATATATATATATATAAATGTTTTCATATCTACAAAAATTAAGAAATGGTATTTCAAACCTATTTTAAAGTCTTCCAAATAATATTTTAAAGTTATGTTTGAACTAATGTTTTCTAAACACAATAAACACAATAAATAGGTGAATGACAGAGTTTGGCAGAGTTTGAAACACCTTTACATAGTAAGTGAGTGAGGTTCAAGGGTCAGTATCATAATAGTGAGCAGAGATGAGGCTTTGAGAGGTCTCCTTTTATGAAGGGCAAGCACCATGAAACAAAAAACCTGATCTTAGAATGAGGTCTGTGCATCATTGTAACGAAGTGACTACTACTTTGTCTTTACTAGAAACACACCAGTCAGTGCCTATGAGGTTGATATTCTTATACTTCTAGATCCTGAAACCCAGGGAACAATAACAGATACATTAGCTAGTGAACCAGGCAGTCCACAGTCTGTGTCCTTGCTTTGCTGTTCTTAAACTTCTCAACGACCACAAAAGCAATAAAATGCCTATTTACCAAATTATATTACAATCTGCAAAATAAATGGTAATAGTAAATGTTATAAACATCTTTA
>NW_006160032.1:3725622-3726217 GCF_000334495.1 Tupaia belangeri chinensis
GATTTGAGTTAAATAAAACAAAATGACTATTGTACATTTATGCCATCTTTTACATTTTCTACTTTTTTGGTTAAAAAATTCATGTAAATTAATCAGCACTGTGTCAAATGTTTATAATGTGCATGTGAATAGGATTTTGTTGGGATCAGTAGTTAGTGTAATGGCTATGTCGCTGAACTCCCATGTAGTCGACCGCAGTTCGAGTTAGACCCAGTGGCTTAAACTCACACCCGGTGCGTGTGTGTGTGTGCCCAAGATCCCGAGAGGAGAATAGAGGAGAAGGGATTGCACCCCCCCTGGGAGGTGATTTCTCGCTTTCTATCTCTCTGTTTCTCTATGTCTTTCTGGCGAGCACATGCGCCCTATATCATAAACCTCTCCAAAAAAGAAAAAAAATAGGATTTCGTTGGGGTCATACTCAACAAATCTCTATTGGGACGGATGTTCAATTTAAAAAGATGGGGGAGTTCCAGCCTCAGTGGTCAGACATTAGGCCCTTTAAGGGGCCTGGGTTCAGGCACATGCCTATAGGTATCCCTGTGATCCTGGCTGGCTGGAGTCAGAGGAAGGATTGCAGTGTGGTGGGGACCTGTCA
>NW_006160032.1:3726261-3751456 GCF_000334495.1 Tupaia belangeri chinensis
CTCTTTCTCTCTCTCATGAAAAGAATAAAATGAATTTTTTAAATAAAATAGATAAAAGTTAAAAAGTGAGAAGTTTTTGAAACAAGTTTTCTGTTTATTGGCATCAGTAGAAGGTGACAGTTTAGGGCATAGCTTTTGGGGTCAGATAGATCTGGATTTGAAGGTCAAGCCTTTATACTTACCAGTTTCTTTAATTCCTTGAACTCTAGTTTCCTTTTCTATACAATGGAGATAAAATTACTGCATGCAGAAAACAACAATGAGAAATATGTTACATAAAACAGACTATAGTGGTAATGCCTAATAGGCATGTAATACATTTTAATTTTTTTAAGAAGTAACCTAATAGGTTGTCCTAGAATATGTAGAGAGGTGACAACATGTGTATTGGACATATTTAGCCCAGACAGATAAGAAGTTATTAAAAGAATGATAACACTAGCATTGTTTATCATTGTACCAAAAATAGAAACCAGGAGGTAGTTGAAAAGTGCTAAATTGTGTTACATTTATTTATCTGAGCTGACATTATATGAAATGAAAACAAATGTACTAACATGGACCAACAGTGCACTAGCATTTCAAAAACACAATTTTGAGTTTTAATAAAAAGCAATCAGAATTAAAGCACTATACCCTATAATGGCATTTGTATAAAGTTTAGAAATATGATAAAAATAATATATTATTTACAGGTAGGTGTGTATCACTGACAGTATAAAGAAAAGCTTGGGAATGATACAACGAATCCAAGGTCATGGTTGCCTGCCTCCATGTGTGGAAGAAGGTGGTTGGAAAGTAAACCCATGCCCTTCAGTAGGGATTGTAACGTTTTATTCCTAAAGCAAATGATAGAAACATGAAAGTTCATTATAGTCTTCTTTTGACTTTATTAAAATGGTTTAATTTATTTCTTCTGACAGTGAGACAGAGAGAAACAGCATTCCCAACAGGGTGTCTGTGATGTGATCCGACCCTTGGGCCAGCCAGCCAGGATCAGCGCTGTGCATGCAGACTCACAGGGAGACCCGAGGTCACATGCTGCAGACCTTCTCATGTGGTCTCAGCCTCTTAAAGTGTTGCATTACTCTTGCGCCACCATGCTGACCGGTCTTTTTTTTTTTTTTTAAACATTTTTATAGTATTTTTCACTATTCAAAAAAGTCAAAGAAATAAGTTTGTTCCTACAAAAAGCAATGAAGGAAAGAAGACAGGTAGGCAGGATGGTAGGGAGGATGGGAAGAATGGAAAAGTAATAAAAGTCATTTTCTTCCAAAACGCATCTGGGAAACCCACATGCTCATACATATACACAAAGAGAGAGAAAAGAAAAGAAGTGAAAGAAAAAAAAAAAAGAGAAGAGGAAAGAAAAGAGAAAAGAAAACAGGGCATCTGGTTATGGGCTGGCATTGAATACTTAATTATTCCACTTTTGGCATAAGGACATGTTTTAACATCTTAAACACCCAAGTAGGTAACTTTCCTTGTGTGAAATCTGAGTGAGGAAAGGATATGCATTGTTAGTCTCTATACCTTTCTTCTTTTTATTTTAATAAGAAATGGTTTCATCGTAGGCAGACAATTTGATGTCATATTTCTCTATGATATTTTCACAGTACGCACCAGGGTGCCTGTACTCTGCAGCTATATGACACGCAGAATTTTTATTTTTTATTTTTTTCATATCTTCACTCAGAGCCTCAAAAACAAGCTGTTCGGCATCCGGCACGACTATCAATAAACATTCTAGCTTTTCATTTTCTCCTTTGTTATTTAATAAAGAAAAAGCAGAGCTATGATTTTTGACTATCTGACAGCAAACATTCCCAAGATAATTTGTCTTCTCATGAGTCTTGGATGACCAAGAGTTCTTCCTACCTCTGGCCTCTCTGCTCTGACCCCAGGGGATGGACTGACAGCATCACTGGGGATCACTGAGGAACTTGCAGAGCTCAGTCATTGGACTTCCCATTGATCAGACTGAAGGGCCAGGGCGGGGATCTGTGGCTCTTTCTGGCACCTGTGTGCATCCCCTCCACAGTGGTACCTGCTCCTGTTCCCTCCATGACTGACTGGCAGTGGGAATGGTTTGCAGACATACCTGGCAGCATGCAGGCCACTGGAGTTAGCATACCAGCAATGCAGCCCGGGTTGCTAGGGAGCTGCCCTCTGAGCAGCTCTTGATCTATTTTTAAATTTCCACGCTTGTTTCCTCTCTGAAAGGAAGCAAAGAATAATACCGCTTGGCTTTCTCCTCTTTTAAGAAACAAAGTAACCAACAAGGCTAAGACCTGTTGTGAAGTTAAAAAGCATTTGCTAATTAAGCTTCAGAATGTTATGGTATTTGTGCCCATCTAGTTTCTACTTAATTAATTTCCAGATAAGGCAGCATCTCAGAAGAGGTAGGAGCGGAATGTCTGTAAGGAGCGTAGGTGAGATTTGCTGGTAGTATTTTTTTTTTTGGTTGTTTTTTAAATCTATTATGGAGCTCTTGAACCACTATCGTTTCAATCGGTTAACAATAACCCGTTGTGAGGCCCCCCAGGATCCCCCACCATAGGGAATAAATGAGAAATTTGGAGGCTATTGAACAGTGAGTTTTCACAGCTGATACACAGAAAACTATTTAGCACAGGTGTTTCGGTAACTGTGAAATACTAAGGCAGTTCAGTCTTCTGTGACACTTAGATTCACTGTCTTGTGTGGGATGGAGTCTTATGGAACTTGCAAAATATCTGTAATATAAATAAAAGAAGAAGAAGAACAAAATTAGCTTTCACAGAACTTCAGAAATTGTTCCTTGTATGGAAGAGTCTTCCTTTTTGGCCACTGGTAACTAGCAGTTTTCTTGATTTTTTTTCCAAGTTAAAATGAATCCAATTTCAAATGTTGTTAGTGAATTTTAAAATGATGTGTTATATGCATGCAGGTGTGAAGAAATCTGGTGGAATAACAAGTGTGCTAGTCTCCATGTGTCCTCATAATTTTTTTCAAGCTTTTAAGAAAAGATTTCTCTCCCTTTCTCCATGGCTACTTTCAACCTAACCATCAGCTGGTCAACAAGGTTAGCAGCTGTTCACTCTCCAAATTACAGTGCTAGAAATAAGTCATGATTTCTATCGTAGATTCCATAGTAATATGCTGCCATTTGGGAAGCCACGAGATTGAATGTTTCTCTGTCCCTCACTTTGGGGTTTAGGAAAAGAAGGCATATTGAACGGACTTTAGTCTATACAAATTTCCATAAAGTCTTTGGCTTCTCTTTTATAACCTTCAGCCTACCATATTTTTACCAGATCAGATGTTGCTAAAATACATACATTCATAGCAGAATTTATAGAGGAACTGTGAGGATTACAACAGAATTTCTTCATTTAAAAACCCACAGTTTAATTTCTAGCATCTGTTGATAACATACTGGGGGCCAATTATTTTTCTTCGTTGCCTTTTGATATTTATAAGAACTCTGTAAGGGAAATACTGTTATTATTTCCACTTGAACAGCTGAAACAATTCCAGTGTCTTAAGATGAAGCTATTTAGGCTATTCTAGCCCAAGACAGTCAGGTTACTTAGCTCTGTACTATCTCCCTTCTATGGACAGATCGTGCAACTTACTGACAGCAGCTTCAGTTTTGGAAAGTTTCTCAACAAATCAATACAAAACATTTACTGATAGAGAATCCTGAAAAGTTGCATGTGGTCTAACAAGATATAAGCCAGGGAGAGGGTGGTACATAGCCTGGGGGTCAGCAAAAGAGGACATTTTAAAAAGTTTATTTATTTACTTATTTATTTATTATTTTAATGAGAGAAAGGGACAAAGGCAGGAACCCTCAGCAGAGTCTCTCATTGTGATCCACCACACACAAGGTTAAGGGCATGCATATACTCGCTGGTGTGCTCAGGTTCACTCAGGAATCAAACCCTAATCTTTCTTTTTTTTAATTATTTTATTTAGCTTTATTTATTTATTTATTTGTTCATTTATTTATTTTATTTTACCAGAGAGGGACAAAGCGAGAGAGTGAGAGAGTGCACATGAGAGAGATAGGAAAGTGAGAAAGCAAGCTACCAGGTCCAGGACTCCAACCGTGGTCAGCCATGTGAGAGTTCAGCACCCTTAACCACCATGCCACCTGCTGACCCCAGAAACCCTAATCTTTCATATCCAAAGTGGAGTGGGCACTACTGCTCCACCACCATGGACGGATGACCCAAAATATGAATTTTAATCCTGGCCCTTCTACTAGCTTACCTTGGTCAAATTACCAAAATTCAGTTTTCTCATCTGTAAAATGGTGATATTACCTCCCTCATCAGGTGTTTGTGGGTCTAAATAAACATAAAATTCTGATACTTAAAGCATAGTAGCTAAAATGTAAGATTTCCACTATCAAAATATAACTGGGAAAGTGCAAACTCAGATGACCTTAAGACTTACGGGCTCTGTCTTGCTCTTCCAGACTCAGGGACAAATGCTTAGTATTAAACTCTTGAGTACCGGAGCCCGTTTCCATATCTTCAGTAATCAGTACAAGAGTAAAGCACCAGTCTCAGCAAGGAGAAACCAGAAATGCAGAATGTAGCATGTGATCAACACAAAATGCCAAGTGCATCTTGAGTGTAGCCTATCTTGTTCATCTGTCCAATGGCTTGATGAATAATGACGTTCTGGGAGGGATAGACGGTGTTTATCTTTGCCATCTTGTTTGTTTGTTTGCTTTTTAATGACTAAGAAATCTTTTGATACTATAAAGCAAAACATATTTGGTGAGAAATTGATTTTCATTTCTTAGACTATTCTGGCCTGACTAGGAACCCAATCGCTGTCTGATATTCTGAAATCTCATACTGATGACTTGTCACTTACAGAGGAAGGACACAGAAAAACATGGCATGTCCCTGGTGAAATGTATTATTCTTGCTCGGTTTTTGGTGCAGAGCTCTCAACTTGTACCTTCTGATGGATCAGACATTCTAATGTTACTGCTGCAATGATGAACTGAGTTGGGCTGTGAGTTACTCATGTTCTTTCATTTTCTGGGTACCCGCTACCTGTTTATACGCAACTCTGAATACTCAGTGCTGCATGCTACGCACCCACCATGCCAGGTACTAAGGACACAGGCGCCAGTCGGCTCTGCTTCTGGCTCAGTTGCACGAGAGAACAGACAGGTAAACAGGAAAATGAATGCCCTAATAGTTCTCTCCGAGATTTTTGCTTAGCTAAGGAAGTGGGAAGAGGTTTCTCAGGACATTCTAGTTATTCACTCTCTCTTCCTTTGGCTTCTAGAACAATTCAGGTATAGATAAGGGATTGAGATAATGACTGAATGATCAGCTTCAAATGGATTGTCAGAAGTTATGACATATTTTTTCTATGCAAGAATGTGTCGTGATGTTTCTGACAACCCAATAGTAAAACTGGATTGAAGGATGTGACTGGGACTAAGGCCAGCATGGCTTCTCCTGGCTCCCTGTTCCTATCAGCCTGTCCCTAAAATGGACTTCTCCCCCTAGCTCTGGCAGAGACCCAGACTTCATCACCTCCCCTGGTGGAGCAGACCTCACTTCAGTGTCTCACTGGACAGAGACGGTACATAGTTTCGGGGCTGCGGGAGGCTAGTTTCAGAAATCCTCAGAGAAGAATATAAATGTAAAGTGACATATACCTTCTAACCACAAAAGTTCTGTAACCTGCTTCCCACAGGCACAGTGAAAAATGGGGTTAGAAGCAAATGTAAGCAGTTCATCCCACCCAAAAAGCCAAAATAAACAATATTTGAGCTCAAGAAGGAAACGTGTAGAGGGAGAAAAATCTGTCCTGCTTATAAAGTTTTTCAAGCTGAATCATGAAAGACAAAGGGTAGTCTGCAGAGGAAGAAAGGGAAAAGCATTTCAGCCTGTGGAACAGCATTTCAACATGTGCAAAGACAGATGTATCCCAGGGTCCAACATGAGATCCAGAATAAGAAGAAAGTAGAGTTACTTTTAGCTTTATGTTTACCGTTTCTGATACAGCGATTTTGTTTTGATTTTCACAATCATGCTGAAAAGGTTCAATTATGATAGCAATCAATATTCCTACTTTATGCAGCAACTATGATTGAATGAGCTAGGTTATGTAACATTTTGCGAAGCATCTTGAATACAATGGACAAATATTAGCTTTTATTGTCATTACACTATGATTACATTTATTACTATTACCATTATTATTTATTGCTATTGTTACTGCCAAGTTCCTGCAGCTAGTAATCGGCATAACTCTGAAGTCCCATTGTTAGTAAGTGATATAGCCAGTATGCGGTGTGGTTCCTAAGTCCTAGTAAGCCACAGAGCTGAGATAGTGTCTGGTAGAGTCCAAGAGCTTACCAAACACTGAAGACCTATAATGGGTATCCACAGAATTAATAAATTAACCCATAACTATTTGGTAAGTGTTCGCATACGTGACTCTTTGCTAAGAAAAAAAATAACTTTATTACAAATGACACAGTTCCGTTGATTCCCCTTGCCCCACAAGTCCTAAAGGGTAATGTGGTCTGACCATTGCTCCACATTGTAGATACTGGACACACAGTGGGTTTGCATCACAGCTGAGGGATCCTAAGCTTAGAAAACCCCTGAGTTTACAAGGAGTTGGACCTTCTAAACCTGTGCTGGAGGGAGATAGTATTGTTATTATCGTGGTCAGGGAACAAATCTGTCCTCTGTCCCAGAGGCGGATAGGATCTTTATCTTCTTTTCTTGTTTGTTTGTTTTTGGAGAGATTTTTGCTATAGGGCATGTGCACTCCCAGAAAGAGAGAGACAGTAAACGAGAAATCACCTTCTGGGGGCAGTGGCCATGCCGTAATCCCTTCTCCTTCAATCGCCTCTTGGGATCTTGGGTGCACATGCACATGCACACGGCATGCATTTAAGCCCCTGGGTCCAGGACTTGAACTGTGGTCAACAACATGGGAGTCTGGCTACATAACCATTACGCCATCTGCTGGCCCCAAAATTTTTACTAAGGCTGTTTGCTTCACAGACATCCTTGAAAAAGATAGTCTGAAAGAAAAACTGATGAAGAACATGCAGGAACAGAGAACTCTCAATAAACAGATTGATAGAAAATCTCTCTTTTTCTCTTTTGCATTTTTATTTTTTCAATTGGCTAATCTAATAGCATTCCAGGAAAGTGAAATTGATACAAATAACAGAAATAACAAAGTTGGTAAAGAAATTCCATTCTCCTGAAACTTCATATATTTCTTCCTTTATGGTACTGGCAAAAGGCAAGGGAAATTTCCCTGGGAAAGAAATTCAGCAAAATTCCAGGACCCTTAGCAGTATTCAGAAACCCAGAGGAGCCAGTCTTTCCAATTCTTGGAAAGAAGCATCACCATTTTTAGCATTGTATGTTCAAGAAAGCGAGAATGGAGAAGGTGGAATAGAAAATAGAGATTTGCCCTCCTAAAGAGCCAATCACGACTTCAGAGGAGGCAGTAGTGAAGTTCTGTGTTTGTCCAGATAGAAGAAAAGATTCCAGCCCTCTCTTCCTTCCCTTAAGATATATATATATATATATATGGAGAGAGAGAGAGTTCATTCTTGAACTATATTATTTAATATATTTTTATATTTTTTCATGCGTTATTTAACTGTTAGAATTACATATTTCTGTTCCTCATCCTTGGAGTTTCTTTCTCAATATGGTCTGAAGAATCCTGTTTGAAAAAAATCTTCCCAGGTGATTAATGTATAACAGGAACTGGGAGCTGCTGTTTTAGGATTTTTAATATTTGGTCTTATATGTTCATAAGATAAGTGATTTGTAAATAACTATTATAGCTTCTTACTGCTTACGAATTATCTTTTAAAAGCCCCCTCCTAAACAACGTAAGGAGAATTAAATAGTAATCTTCTAAATCCTGTCTTATATTTCGTATTACGATGTGTTGTTTCATTAAGTATCTGCTCTTGGAAGTGCTAATGCTTCCTCTTGTAAGAAAAATAGATTATCAGAGTAAAGAAGCTATGTTGGATAGTATATTTAAGTTTATTTTTCAGCTTTAAAAACATTAGGTCTCTCTAATAGACTCCAAAAGGGACAATGCATGTTAGCTTTGCTCATTGGTGGTGCCATTTCAATGTACAACTTCATAATTCATCTCGAGTCTGCCAATTCCACCATATAATCTCTAATCAAAAATAGGTGCTAGGTTACTCCGGTTGATTGTCAGTATAATCACATGCTAATTTGACTTTCTGTTTTTCCTGACACCATCATACAATGTCAAGACTCTTCATAACTCTCTTTGGCCATTCAGATTTTCCAAAGAGTAGGCCTATCAACCAGAAGCCCTGGAATTGCCTTAATGATTTCCATATTTACAAATCAAATGTACCAGGGTGTCCCTAACAAAATTGACTTGACATTGGCACCTCCAATTCCGCTTTGAGTTACTTGGGAATTTTCATTCTCCTCCAAGTATGAATACCGGTATGAAATGGGCCCCAGAACATTCGCTAAAATGATCCCAGAAGAGAGTGTTCAGAGACACATTTCAGGACTCTTTGGAAGACTGGATTTATTTTTTGGTTTATTTTTGGTGGTTAAATTGACATTGACCATTCTATTACATGTTTTTAATAAAATTTCTGTCAAATATTGGAGTATTTTTAAGTGTTAGTTGTACAACCTAGGATTTTAAACTAAAGATAAAATTTTAGTGTAAACATTATACTCTTCGGTCTGGAATAGACACAAAATTCTGTAAGAGGAAATAGTCTACTATGTTTAATACAGCAAACAATAATGGAATGTGTCACAGCAACACAGTAGTTGGCACTAAGAGATATAAAAAATAATAATTCCATTATTCCATATAGCATTTACATTTTAAATAATTTGATATTTATTGTCTTATTTTATGATGATGGGAAAAGTATTGCATTTTTATTCAAAGAGCTCATACCATTTTGCAGTTGGAGTTGAAGGAATGGGGTATAGTAAATAATAAATCAGGGTACAAATTAAATTTTGATCTCTTAGAAATGGGATTATTTTCATACAACATAGAGCACAGCTTAGGAATTTGGCCAGTAATTCACAAAGACTCAAATTAGTCATGGGAAGGTAGTTCTAATTATGAGCTTAAGCTACATAAGCAATAGGGTGACAGTGGCTTCTCTTTAAGCTAGTAAGTTGATTTGGAAAAAAAAAAAAGTCCTAAGCAGTTTTACTTAACTGTTAAATGGCCTTATATTTTAAGAAAGAAAAAAATGGGTTCCTGAGTCCAGTTGTCTTCCAGCAACAAGGTTCCTAATCTAACCTGTAAACTTTCTCTTTAACAAATTCTGTGACCGTCAGAGGAGTGGGAGAAAGTCTGTAATTCCAAGGCAGGCTTAGTGTCTGCAGTTCATTCAAGCAACTGAAGAGGATGAGGAACAAAACCAGGAAAATGGGTTCCCAAAAATTAGCTAAAGTTCGAAATCAAGGTAATTTTTTTTCTTACAGTATCAAGCTTTATTTTGGATATATAAACAACAACAATAGTTCAGTTCATTAAACACCTAGTAAAAGAAAAAAAAAAAACAGAAGTGGAAGAAAAAATGATCTATTACATGTAGGAATCTCTGTTGAATGTAACAAGTTACCCCCACACTTTAAGCGTTTATTGCCTTAGGTTTCTGTGGGCCAAGAATTCAATTGCAAAAAAAAACTTAGAAGTGGAAGAAAAAAATGATCTATTACATGTAGGAATCTGTTGCATGTAACAAGTTACCCCCACACTTTAAGCATTTATTGCCTTAGGTTTCTGTGGGCCAAGAATTCAATTGCACTTAGCTGGTAATATTTTGCACTTAGTTTACAATATTTTAGAAAGCTCAAAGAGTTGACCAGAGCATCAGTCCTTGGAAGACCTGAATGAGGATTCACATCCAAGCTCCCTGGGACAGGCACCGGCAGCATGTTGTCGTTCTCATTGGTCGTTAGCTTGAGAAATCAGTTCTTTGATACTGGAGCTTTCAGTAGGGCTATTCACATGTTACAAGATTCTAAGGAAAGACACACACACAAACACACACACACAGAGTTGGAAATCAGTCTTTGTACCTTAATCTCAGAAATACCGTGAGATCACTTTATTTTATTCTGTTTGTTAGAAGTGAGGGCACAGGTGCTAGGGCACCAATCCTGTATGATATTGCAGCCATATGGGAAGGCCCTGGGTTTGTATCTCAGGTCAACCTGAACGTAGCATGTGCATCTCAGCTGATGAAAAGGCCTGGGGTCGGGGGCAGATGATGGCATAGTGAGACCCTATTAAGGTAACTCTCTCTTAAGAAACAAATAGAAACAAAGAAGAACAAATGAGTTACTAGGTCCAGCTCACACTCAGAGGGAAAAGGGATACTCGGGATGAATACCACGGGATGCCATTTAGAGGATGTCTGGCTTTTAAGATGGTCTAATTCAGTCTCTCATAACTCAGAAAACAGAGTTGCAATGTGCTTAATTACCTTGTCCAATGTAGCATATGATGCTGTTGTTCTGAAAGCCTAGCTCTACTAATCTAGTCTAAAACTCTTAAGAGTAAGTCCGAAATGGACAGAATTGGCACTGTAGAAACTATCTTCTACCACAGTGATTTTCAAACTCTTTTCATAGTGTGATGTGGGTGGGTGTGAGGCGGCTCATTCAGCCCTTCAACTGGATAAATTATTTTTTAATAGTTTTGGACTTTGCTTTTCTTATTGGATGTCTTTGAGCAAAATGGTTTTGACGGTCAAAATATTGTCAAAATGATTGCTCCTTATGAATTTTACTTGATGAAGCTTTTTCAGATTTAATCCTGGAAATGAAGATATTCTGACCACGTTTATGTATTTTTTCCTGATCTTTACATCATTTTATCTAGAAATTATTTGTGTTACTTATAAATAGATAAAGGTTTTTCATAATTAGTTTTTCTGTAAGGCTCAGTATGTTTGAAAATGTCAGTTTTTAATCCTTTTATCAATAACTTAATTAAGTTATTGATAAAAGGATACCTTTTTTGAATTGTTCTCTCACATCACGTTACAATTAACAGAAGGGAGAGACTTTGTAGGACCAGTGATGCATCTTTGACTAAACTTTTGTCATCTGGTAAAGAAGATAGATGCACACCTAGTTCGGGCCCTATTACATGAAACTGAGTCTTTCATACGTTTCTGTCAAAGTCATTTTATATCCTATAACATTCACACAGGAAAACACTAGCAAACTTTGGAAGACATACACAAAAAAGAGGAAAGGCTTCATTTGTAAGAGGTCCATTTATTCTTTTGCCAAATTTCTGAAACTTGCTTGAAGACCTGAAATCATTTTTAAATGCATCATTATAACAATCTTTTTTGCTTTTTTAAAAAAATTTACTGTAGGGTGAGTGTGCTTGCTGGGGGGTGCGGGGAGAGAGAGAAAGAGAGAGAGAGACTGACAGAGAGAGAGAGAGAGGAAAAGTAAGAAAGCACCTCCCAAGATGATGGCCATATGGCGATATTGCAATCCCTTCTCCTTCATCTTCCTCTCAGGATTTTGGGCATGCATGTGCCCCGTGTGTTTTCCAAGCTGCTGGTCTTGGATGTGGACTCCATACTTTACCTTGCAGGACCAAGCCACCTTCACCACCATGCCACTGGCTAGCCCAGTAACAGTCTAACAGTCTGTTTTTAAACCTTTTTATTTAGTTTTTTTTTCAAACAAGATTTTCGCCTTAGGGTATGTGCACTAACCAGAGAGACAGATACAGTGAGAGGGAAAGTGAGAAATCACCCCCCGGGGAATGGCCACATTGTTATACCTTCTCCTCTCACACACCTGGCATGATTTTGAAGCCACCGGGTCCAGCCCTGAAATTTGGTTGGCCATGTGGGAGTCCGGCACTGTAACCGTGACACTATCTGCTGGATGCCTAACCTACTTTTTTTTACTTGTGTGTGTGTTTTCTTTAACTTGAAAATATATAAACTCTGTTTAATTTATCTGGAAACATATTTAGGCCACTTTACTCCTTCACTGCCATTTAAAAAGTTTCCAACTTTTAAAATGTATTCTAAATGTTGCTATTCATGTATTGCCCTTTTCTGAGTATCTCTTCCAATAATTTCCTAGAAGCAAAATTTCTGCGTTGAAACAGTGGGTATATTGTAAAGACTTCTGGTAAAAAACAAACAAACAAACACAAAACTCACCAAATTGCCTTTGAGAAATTTCACAATCCTAGGAGCAGAAGAGTAGAGAAATCTAATATAGGTTTCTACAACAATTTTTTTGGTGTCAACCCTTTTGTTTAGCTTTTCTATATTTCTTTTTCTGGAAAGGAAGCAGCCACCATTTTCTGAGAAGAGAACTAGTACAGTAAGAAAACACAAATTTAGAATTTAGTTTCCTATCTCAATGCTTAAGAGATCCTTTGACCAAATGGATTCTCCCTGTCCCAATCGCCGGTGTTATACCAGGAAAGGGTAGTGCTCTATTTTGTTCCTGGCTCCCCTTCATTCCTCCACATCACTTTAGGAAGTGTTAAAAAAATATATCACAAACATTTAGAGGGGAGCAAGGGAACTCATTGATTTTCTGAAAGCAATTTGTTAATTAACATCAAAGGAATGGAATCTGACTTGCATAGCCTAGTGAGTGGCATTTTTCCATAGTCCTGGTTGCTATGGTGATGAAGGAAACTTGTTTGTTCTGGGTCACTCCTAAATTTGTGCATGAAAGCATAAGAGATTATTCCTGTCTAATCAAGTTATATGGAAAAGTTGAAGGGGAGGTGCTGTGTTTTACAGCCATCAACCCTCAACAGAATAAAACACAATAGCTAAGAAAAGGGGGGATTATATCTTCCTTTAAAACAGAGCAGAGAATTTCTAACTGACCCCAAAGCCTCTTCCAGCAGGGTATCTTTTTCCCCCCCTTCTTGCACTAATATGAGGAATGTGGAATCACGTTTCTTAAAGGGAATTAGAGTACATATTGAAAAACTCTACAACCAGATTTTGCATAATGAATAAGGAGTAGGGTGTGCATTCATTAAACAATTTTACTTTTGAACTTAAATTCTACAGTGTGTCAAATGCCTCACTAGCTCTGCATTGCCAGGAAGCCAAGTTCTGTTACAATTAACATAATTGGGAAAGCTGGAATGAAAAGGAATGGCCCACCTCTTCTTTACCAGATGTCCTGGCCCCTGTGGTACATAGATTTAAGCATCTCCTGCACAGTCCCTGCCTGCCCAAACCGTGGTTACTCCTAAAGTAGATGGTGGTCTATATGTCATTACTGGACTTTCTGTGTCAGCCCAAACGTTTTCTTTTTGAAGATTGTGATTCATTATATTTCAGTTTTTATTTATGTAAAACTTAATCTTTTTCCTTTGAGACAGATAGATATGTATTTAAATCTTTATCCTGCCATTTATTAACTGTGTAGTTTGGGAAAATCCTTTAATATTTATAATAGTTCATCCTTCTTATCTATAGAATGAGGATAAGATTTACCTATATAGGATTTTTTATGCTTTTTTTTTCTCCCTTTCGGTAATCACTCTCTATATAGCAGCATACCCACACTCAACATTTAGCACCTTAAAACAGCCACTGTTTATTATTTCACCAATTCCTGAGGATCAGAGATCTGGAGCAGTTTAGCTGGGTGACTCTAGCTCATATTACTCTCATTGAGGTTCCAATTAGACATCAGCCACAGTTACTGTCATCCTGGAGACGCAACTGAGTCTGGAGCGCCTGTTTCTAAGCTCACTTGTGTAGCTGATGGAAGGTTTCAGTTCCATGCTGGCTGTTGGCCTGAGGCTCCTATTCCTTATCAAGTGGCTGTCTCGATAGCAGCTGGCTTCCCCTAGAAGAAGTACTCCAGGAAGAAAAGAATGAGAGACAAGAATGGCAACCACAGAAGCAGCCAGCACAGAAGCCACAGTCTTATGATCAAATCTCGAAAATGACCACTCACCATTCTTGCTATATTATACTTATTAAATATATAAGCTAGTGACATCCAAAGAGCTCAGAAATGCTACTCCCAAAGAGAGATGATTAAGCTTCATCTTGAAGAGATGAGAGACAAGAATGGCAACCACAGAAGCAGCCAGCACAGAAGCCACAGTCTTATGATCAAATCTCGAAAATGACCACTCACCATTCTTGCTATATTATACTTATTAAATATATAAGCTAGTGACATCCAAAGAGCTCAGAAATGCTACTCCCAAAGAGAGATGATTAAGCTTCATCTTGAAGAGATGAATGTGAAAGAATAGTTGTAAGACAACCAAGTGTTCCCTAGGGCCACAGTTTATACTACTCTCACACATAGAATACATACACTTCCCAAGACCACCAAAGTCACATTCCATTGCAGTCTCAGCTGAGCGTTCAGAATGTCAGCCTATAAATTGAGTCCTGGTATAAGTAAGACTCAGATTTAGTAGAAACTCTTGAGTACAATTTTTCTCTACATAAGAAATGAAAGTTGTATGTTTTCTGCCTATAACACACACACACACACCCAAATGGTGGAACAGGTTTAGGAAAACTACTATCAGTACCCCTGACCTCACTATAAGAAAATGAGAGGCATTAAAGTGTCATTGGTCCATAATTCTCATGAGACCCAGCTGCACAAATGTTGGAAGCTCACTGATGATGTCTAATGGCCTGAGAAGAATGTTCTGACTCTGAGTTCCACCGCTTAGACTCTTGGTTCTCCTTCTTCCTTTCTCTTTCATGACTAAGGAGTTTTCTCACCGCGCTTTCTACCCACAGAAATTTGGAGGTCCAAAGGCCTCGTTGTTTTGAATTAATCACTGTCCTTTCGAGTTGGTAATGTCACTATGTAGATAGTTCCTCTAAAACTTTATTGGTCGTTTATGAATCTTGTTGGGGAGCACTTTATTAGATAAAAGCTACACCCCTAATTTCCTTGAGACAAATCTGTCTCTTAGATTCTACTAAAAAGGCACAATGCCCTTAAGATTGTTAGCACCTTTATATTGTTTGAGAGAATCTGTAAGACACGTAATTGAAATCTTTATTGGGCCCTTATTCTGATCAAAAATAACTCTGAGATACTATTATGGCTTTGAGTTCTTACAAAATACTATTACAAACACACTCCTGGCATCATCTTTAGACTTGTGCTTTCTGGAAGTGCCCAGTAAATCGTCTTTGCTAAGGAGCATTTTCTTCATTTTCTAATTGCTTGCTACCTTGAATGTCTGAGAATTTTCAATACCATCAAGTCTAAGTTCCATCAAGTTTTAGTCTCTTCCTTATTTTCCTCTTCTCATATTTTACTATAAATAGCAAGATGAAAGTAGGCTCTACTTAAAACAACTTTCTTAGAGATTATAACATTTAGGGCCAGCAAGTGGCACAGTGGTTAAGGCTCTGGACTCCCACATGGCCAACCACAGTTCAAGTTCCAGACCTGGTGGCTTGAAACTCACACCGGACGCATGTGCATGCATGCCCCAAATCCCAAGAGCAGATTGGAGGAGAGGGGATAGTGGTTATTCTTCCTGGGGAGTGACTTCTCCTTTTCTCTTTCTTTCTCTTTCTTTCCAGCAAGTGCACATGCCCAATAGCAAAAATCTCTCTTAAAACTAAATTCACAGGGACCAGCAGCTAGCGTAATGGCTATGTCGCTGAACTCCCATGTAGTCGACAGCGGTTCAAGTCCCGGACCCGGACCTGTCGGCTTAAACTCACACCGGGTACATGTGCGTGCGTGCCCAAGATCCTGAAAGGAGAATGGAGGAGAAGGGATTGTGGCATGGCCATTTCCCCTGGGGGATGATTTCTTGCTTTCTGTCTCTCTGTCTCTCTCTGTCTTTCTGGTGAGCACATGTGCCCTATAGCAAAAACCTCTCAAAATAAATAAATAAATAAATGAATTTTAAAATTATGACATTTAAGTCAACCATCAGTTGTTACTGCAGTCATCTCAAGGTTTGAGTGGGGCTGGAGAATTCATTTCTAGACTCAGATTGTTGGGGGCAGACTTCAGCTCCTCGCTGGCTTTTGGTTCGAGGTTTCTGTTCCTCACCCTGTGAATCTCTTCATGGCAGTTGAAGAGATCCCCCTGAAGGAAATGACCCAAGAGGGTGAGACTGAGGGCATGGAAACACAATAGAGCCCACAGGTTGTAGCTGCAGTCATTTTATAACCCAATGTTGAAGCGGCATCCTATCACTTCTGTAATATTAAATTCATTAGAAACAAGTCACTGAGTACAGCCCATACTCAAGAAAATGGAAAGTAAGTTTCATCTTTTAAAGGGAGGAGTATCACAGAATTTTGACGTGTATTTGAAAAACCACTTTATCTTCCTTTCATAGAATGCATTTTGCCCTCCCACCAAATTCATATGTTGAAGCCTTCGACCTATGTAATTGCATTTGGAGACAGCCTTGAAGGAAATAATTAAGATGAAGTAAAATCATGATAGTGAGGCCCTTATCCAATAGAACTGGTGCTCTTATAAGATGAGGAAGAGGAAGCACAGCTCTCTCTCCACACATGCTATAGAAGAAAGGCCTTGTGAGGATGCAGAGAGAAGGTCCTATCTTCAAGCTGAGGAGGGAGGCCTTACCATAAACCATCTGTGCTATGCCTTAGTTTAGACTCCCAACTTCTAAAACTATGAGGAAATAAATTTGTGTTGCCTGAGCCATCCAGTTGGTAGTGTTTTGTTATGTCAGCTCAAACAAGACAATACATCCACAAAACACTACTAAAGAAAGAAAAGAGAGCACTCAAACACTGGATGGTCAGAACATCTTGCCTCAAATTTAGTTGTATGTGCAAATCTTATTTGTAAAATTTCTGTATTGTACATTTCATTAGCTATTACATATTATGTAGTACCAAGTAACATTGATATTTTGACAATGTGCTGAGGTTGCACAGTATTGGTTTTGAGTAAAAAAACTATTGCACACAGTAGGTCCTCAAAAATATCAAGTCATCAGAAAGTCACAATGCATTTTTGCGTGGAAAAATGTAGAGAAAATATATCATGACTTTCAGACAACCCAATCGCACATGTTATTAAGGATAGGCATTTAACTATATCAGTTATCCTATTCTGCGTAAAAATCTCATGAGGAGTGATATTATTATTCCTTCTTTACGTGTGATAATTTTGGACTCAGAGAAGTCAATGAATTTGTCCCATGGTGACATTCTTAATAAGTAAGAAAACTGAGTTTATAGTACCAAAGCTGTCTTCTTTTCATTGTACCAAGATGCCTTTCTAAAGAGATCATACTGGTATTTTGAAGCAGTTCATTTCTTTTTCTTTTCCTTTTTCTTTTTTAGAGAGATTTTTGCTATAGGACTTGTACTTGTACATTCTCCAGAGAGACAGAGAGAGAAAGTGAGAAATTATCCTCCAGAGGAAATGGCCACACCACAGTCCCTTCTCCAATCTCCTCTTGGTATTTTGAGCATACACACACAACCAACATGAGTTTTAAGCCCCTGGATCTGGGACTCAAACTGCCATTGGCTACGTGGGAGTCCAGTGACATAACCATTATGCTATCTGCTGGTCCCAAAACAGTTCATTTCTTAGAAAATTGGTATTTTTAAATAGGAACACATCAGGATCCCCCAGAAACAAATACGATGAGTAAAGAAAACCATGCAAATTATTATATCCTACAGAATCTTTGATTGTAGGATATTAATGTATTTTCATTGTGAAAACATCTTGCCTTACATAACAGCACACTTCGAGAGATAGAAAATAAGGTGCATGTTTATTCGTTCAACTTTGTTTAAACACTCACAGCCTGCAAAGCAGTGTTTTGGTTTATTGTTAGAGTTTTAAAAAAGGCTTACATAGGCTCTGAACAATGCTGAAATATGTAACCTAGTAAAGGAAATTACATATGATCACTAAGAATTATCATGAATGTATCATGAATGCTACAAAGTGCTGCATAATAAACCACTTCAAAACCAAGCGGCCAATAGCAATAGTACTTTATTACCATACTCATCTGTCAGTTGATGGACCTAGCCTGTTCTCTGTGTAGCTTGCCACAAAGAAACCAGTTGCATCAAGACCTGCTCCACATGTCTCTCTCTCTCTCTGATTTAGTGTGGTGGTGAGAACATCTTATGCTCACAGCAATATTAGAAGCATAGGAGGGACAAGCTATACCTCAACTCTCCTACTTATCCCTCTCTGGGCACACGATCACTTCGTCTATATTCGATTGGCACAGGAAGTCACATGGCCACCTAAACATGAATGAGGGGAGAAAATAAATTCTGACTTTAAGGGGAGAACTACACAGTTCATACAGCAAAAGACAAGGAAACAGACAAGTGTAATGAACTGAAAGCAATTTATCCTCAAAGTAGCAGAATATGGTAAATTCCTTGAAAGGCATCACAAAGGAAAAGAGTACACAGTGGTCAGAGTCCTTAGACCTTATTTTTAGCCCATCTTCTTCTCTGATTACATTTGAATTAATCGCATGACTACTTGGTACCTCAGTTTCCTCATCTGGAAAATAACTTTTATAAAGATTAAAGGGGATCATATACATGAAAGTGAATATTAGTGTCTGGCACAGAGCAGGAACTCAATAAAAAGGACAAGATTGAGAGTTCATAGTCTACTAGAGACAGGAAGGCATCTATTTGTGGGGAATAAATAGAAAACGATTACAGGCAACCTCTAAGCAAGACTAAGCAGCATACAAAATTTGAACCATATAGAGAGGCCTCAGTCAGTAAAGTCTTCTTTATCCAAGTAAAATGGAACTCACCAAATGAATAACTTCACTTCTCAATCTCTTTTCTTTCTTAACAATTAATTTCAGGCGAGCGTGCATATATTTCCATTCATCTTAACTGTTTATAAGATATTCTGGCAGTGAAATGACATGGTTGTCATGGAAGCAATCAAGAATCAGAAATCAGAACTCAGGAGAGTATATGCAGCTGACCATGCTCATTTTTACAAAACAAAAGATTTTTTTTCTTTACAATAAGCCACTTGTCAAGGAACATGTCTGTCAAATTTTTCATTTTGTGATACCAAATCAAATTCATTAAGCAAGTATGGTCTAAATACAGACACATACATGTATATCTATATGCACCTTACACATATTTATGCATTAGAGTTATAGTTCATTCTCATTCCCTCATTACCTTGGCTAAGTTTAGAATTTCCTTGCCATCCTGGATAGTGATACTCAGATATCTTTTATATTCAACTTTGCTTCTTCTTCAAAAAAAAAGAAAGCAAAATATCTATTCACAAAGAATTTCAAATATACTTGTGGAAACAAAAATGTTTAACAATGAATGTCCAAAGAAATCATAAGGAAATATAGAAGGGATAATTGGGCTCCCCCAGGTCCTGGAGCTGCCTTTTATGCATCCTGTATAATCCCTCTTTATGTTTTTAACTTAAAATATTTGGACAGACTATTTTCAAACATGTCATCTTTGCTTTTCTACCACCAAATCTTTATTTAGGTTCAATTTAGCAGTGATGAAGAATGTTCTAATTGTAGGACTGTGCTAGTTGTTTTGGAAGGCAAACAATGATTAAGACACTATGATTGCCCATAGAGATCCTAGCACATTCAAGAGTCAAGTAAAAAACTATCTGTTGTTTTGCTCATTATAAGGAAGAATAAAAATCTCTGTGTGACTCACTCTAGGCAAGAAAAACTCAGAAAGTACAGGACATTTGAGCTGCTCTTAAAAGATGGATAGGGGTGTTACCCAGTAGTGTGGTAGTCAGGGTGGCTGGATTCCAGCTGGTTGACCATCTAGTTCAAGTCTCTGACCCAGCAACTTCAGAAACATACTGGGTACATGCCCAAATTCCTGAAAGGAGGGAGAGATGGAGGAGAAGATGTGGCATGGTTATCTACCCTGGAAGGTGCTTTCTCACTTTCCCACAGTTTCTCTCTGTCTTTCTGTCTCTCTCCAGTGAGTGCACATACTCTATAGAAAATTATAAAAAAAGAAGAGGATAAGATGTAATTAAAGAAATACAAAACAGTAGCAAAGTACTCTGGAAATAAAAATATGGAGATGTCTTGAAGGGCTTTGAAATTCCCGATCTTGGATTTGGGCACAACACCAAGGCTGGAAAGCAGTTGTGAAAGTTATGAGAATAGTGGTATTGTGTGGAGCTGTAGCTATAAAAGAGTCAGAGAGAGAGACAGACAGACAGACAGACTATGAACAGAAGAAAGAAACATTAAAAAGCATCAAGAATGGGCAGAAAGACTAAAAATGACAAAAGAGTCTGAGAAATTACCCCAAAGGGTAATAAAAGGAATGCAGTGTCATGGCAAATGAGAGTATCAAATTCAAAGGAAAAAATCAATCGGCAGATGAATGAGTACCAAGAGCAGGAAGTTGGTGAAAATAAATTATCTTACTGGAGAGAGGATTTTTCTTATGAGTCATGAGAAAATAAGGAAAGGACAAGTGAACAAATATTAAATTTTAAGGAGAATGAAAGAGAAGTTGAAAAGATCCATATAAAAATCTTAGTGTTGCTATTTTATTGAGTGATCTTGATCACAAGGATGAAGTCAGGTAGTGATTTTATTCTTTCTCTCATTGTCCCTTCAGCTGGACCCTAGACTCATTCTTTCATCATCTTTATGAAATCTCAGCTAGTACCACAGTTTTCCTGGTCTCTTTAATTCCTGAGATTAGTCTTATTTTACTAAAAATAATCCCAACCAATGTAGCATTTAATTTGAAAAGATATTTAATTTTAAATGGTGTATTACTTTAGGCACAGAAGCCTAAAGTGGGAGAAACATGTGTGGATTTGTTTCTCCCTTATTCTTCTTCCCACCCCATATTTCTTTTTCATTCCTCTAAGATCTAATTCAGTGGAGGTAGGACTAAGACATTTTTCTGTCTATGTCACTGAAATAACTGTCACATGTTCTTAGACTCCTGAAGTAGGTGCACAATTGCAGACTCTATGTCTCTTGAGATTCTTTGGTTGAGGTTTTTCATAGGTACGCTGACTGGGAAGCGACTATTACAGCTCTTGTAATACGGGCAAAATTCTAGCCTGACTGGATGCTCTCAATTCCACCCTCACCTAAGTCTTCTGACCATCTCTACTCTGCTGCCATTTCATTCTGCCATGCAGTTCTTAAGGTGATCTCTTGATACCCCTTGGTATTTTTCAAGAAACATGGTCTCTTTTTAGCTATTAATGGAGTTTTCTCCTGATACAGCATCATCATCTCTCCCTTCTGCTGTAATCCAGGCACCAACTTCTGCCTTTGCACTTTCCCCCAAGTAAGAATCATGTGTCAAACCTTAGGTTCCCTAACATAAGGGACATATATTAAGGTCTCTTTGGGATCTTTTGGAAGTCTTTCACTTGGTATACAGTGAGGAGCAGTAACAGGGCGTTACATTCAACTCTCCTCCCAGTAAAATGATCTCTTGATTTCTTAAACCTCTATCTCTTATACATGCAAAAGGTAGTGATGGGCCTACTTAGCAGAACTGGTTCCAAGCCATCTCCTTTGCAAGTCGTGTGTAGCTGGTTTAGCATCCCTTTTTAGAATGGGGGAGGAATTGGCAACTATTGTGTTTTTCTCAGCCAAGGACCTATGCAGAAAATCCAAGACAACAGGAAGAGTTGAATTTAACATCCTGATACATTAGTAAAATGGGAGATTAGATCATTCATTGAGGCTGAACAAGGTCATTTAGGGATATTTGTGGTTAATAAAAGAGAAAAAAGGACTTCAGTAAGTGGGGTAGACAGTCAATTAGCAATGAGGGAAAGATTTGATGAATAACAATTGTGAGGTTCAATAACATCAATATGAGCTACAAGCCGTCAATACAGTTATGGGAATTTTGCTGTCAAATCCAGTAATACGGAAACTGGGGGGTGGGGGGACGAAGAATAGCAATTTTCTTTTTTTCCTGATGATAATGACTGGCAGAATATTTTGCAGCGTAAGGTGATAATAACTGATGATCAAGGCCTACAAGAAAAATCAGAGCAGGTAGAAAGAGAATATTAATAACAATCTTAACCATTCATTAAGCCCTTACTGTGTGCCAAAAAATCTCTAAGGTCTTTATATACATACCTCATGTAATATTATCCTTGTTTTACAGACAATGAAAGGGAATATTAAATAGATTAAGTAACTTTTCCTAATGTCTTATAGCTCTACAAGGAGGGTGGGGTTTGAACAAAGATCTACAGCACAAAAGTCATCACAAGATGTGAGTCAAAGAGTACAAGTAGACTTGGAGATGAATGAAAAAGAAGAGCGGAAGTTAGTGTGAAATGGATTGATGGGGCTTGCAAATCAAGAGTAGAAGTTCAAAGTTACTGCCACAGAGTATGAAAGACATACAAATGTGGCATACAAATTGGTTGCAAAAGAACACTGGAGCTGAAGGTCACTGAAGTAGAAATAAATCAAAGGACCGATGCACAAGGGTCTTGTTTATTTGGTCTTTGTGAGTGATGTATTCTTCCAAGGAAAAGTTGGACGATTGGGTGTGAAATAGGGAATCTATAGTTTAGGAAATAAAGATGTCAAAGAATGGCATCAATTGGTGACATGGTGTTTGAGGCAGGTGGATCCCACATTACAGACATTGTGGTTCGAGTCCTGAATTCGGTAGTTTGAGAAACATTCCATGCACATATGCATGCATGCCCCAAATCCCAAAAGAAACGTGGAATGGAAATGAAGGGGTTGCAATGTTACCATTCCTCAAATGTGAAGGCACTTTCCCCCACCTTCTCTCTCTCTTTCTCTCTGGTGAGTGCACATATTTTCTGTCAAAATGTAAAAAAAAAAAAAAAAAAAAAAAGGCCAAGAATGTTCAGGAAACACCATGGAAGTGGCCAAAATGAGGGGGGAAAAAGATTAATGATGTGGGCATTGTAAATAATGGAATTGTT
Organism: Tupaia belangeri chinensis; assembly: GCF_000334495.1. Classification (NCBI taxonomy): domain Eukaryota; kingdom Metazoa; phylum Chordata; class Mammalia; order Scandentia; family Tupaiidae; genus Tupaia; species Tupaia belangeri. The sequence continues at coordinate 3,749,265 of NW_006160032.1, forward strand.
GGATGAAAGGAATGGAAAAATAATCAGGAAGTGGCAGTTAGAAGGCTGTGGAATTCCAGTACCAACTTCTAACTCCAAGATGTGAGAAAATGAGTCATTTTGAAAAAGAATTGAGCAGAAAATGTGGTTTCCACCCTCTTAGGGAAGTCTTTTCTTGTCATCCAATCTAAAGTAACTTCTTCTGCCAATCATTCTCCATTCCTTCAGCCTCTTTCTTCATAGTGCTTATCATTAGCTACAGTTACTCTTTGTCTTTTAGTACTTAACCCAGCACTGAAACATGAGCCCCATGAGGGCAGGCACTTTGATTTGTTGACCACTCTAACTCCATCATAAGGAGCAGGTCCTGACCCCATAGTAGGTACTCAATAAATATGTGTCAATGAATGGAAGAGTTGGGATGACTATTGGAGGAAAATCTCAAGAATACATAAGGATACAGGGTGTCGAACAGCAGAAACAGGAAAGGTGGTTGATGTTAGTCAAGAAGAATGGGCCTCAACTGGATAACTTCTACAATTAAAAATAATTGGAGGAAAAGAAAATGGGCAAATTACAGTATGACTATTTCATTATGTTAGGGATTAAACAGGTAGGAAAGTCAGAGTGTGAAGGCAAATAGAGCTGGGAAAGCTGGATTTTTAGAAAAATAGCAATCTAAAACTTACCTAACCCAAGAAGTTTAACCTTCATTAGAAAAGGCAGATCCTCCAAATATTGGAGGTGCACAGTTTGAAAACAATGATCTACAGAGCAAATTCAATATGAGAATCAATATAAGGAGATAATTCAACTCTAGGACTTGATAGTCCTCCTACTTAGAACACCTGCTTGGTATTTGGGGCCTGGACAAAGAGTGATTTATTCTCCACTTATAACTATACCTAAATTCAGCTGTTTGTGACTACTAAGAAAATTTAGTAAGAGCTTATTTGATCTCTTCTTGTTACCACTACTTTATTTTTATTTTTAATCTTTAGTTTCTTTCTTCCATGAAAGAGAGAGAAAGAGGAAGATAGGAAGGAAGACAGGCAACACAGGTGTCCTAACAGTGTAATCACCACCCCCACACCATCTTTTGCCCCAGTTTTCCAGCCAGCCAGGATCAAAGATATGTTCAGGTCAAGATGGGATGACCCAGGAAAGACCCCCTGGTCTCCCATGTGGCTCCAGCATTGCACTGCAGTGCCGTACTTCTTTGCCAGTTGTGTGAGGCTACCATTGCATTTATATTTATCTTAATATCATAAATGGCTCTGTGATCCATGTTAAATAGCAAACTTTTTTTTCAGTTAAAATGAGTATTAACATAATTCTTAATTCCTTGAATAATTTTATTTTCTTATGAGAAGAAAGCTTATATTGGAGAAGACGGTAGGAGAAAAGAGCCAAAAAAATATTTTTTTGTTTGCTGATAGGTTTCAAGTGGTAAAGGAAAAAAAAAATAAATAAGTTACAGTATGACTATTTCATTATGTTCAAGTTTAAACACGTAGGAAAGTCAGAGTGTGAAGACAAGCAGGAGAACTGAGAAAGCTGGATTTTTTTTTCTTCCCATCTACCTTGAAAGCAACCTAAAATCTGGAATAAATGAACAGTAACAATTGTCAGACTATACCAGTTTTGCTTAGACTTCTACACTGGAGTTAACCAGAAACAAAATGCCTGCCCTAAATGACTACTTGGTGTTCGATTCAAGGGAGTGAGATGGTTACATGAAGCCTGAAGGACTCCCTGGCTCATGGAATTTTTCTAAAGAATCAATTCTTGTGATAGTTTTTTTAAAATCAAGCCAAAGAAACAAGATTCTGGAATTTGTATTTGAGGCTTATTTAGACCTGAACTGACTGAAGAAAAGGAAATTATCCAAATGCTTAAAACAATTGATTCTCTAAATTCTGACCAAGTAGTGTGGAATGGTTGTTTATCCTAATACATTAGGGCTCATTAAATAAAACACAGGAATGGCCAGGGAGGATTAGTGGGGGTTCCTTTTGTTTGTTTGTTTACATTTCCTTACTGGGATTTAAATTCCACCTCAGACAGAAGGAGAGATAGAGCAGTGACTGATCTTTAATTAAAATATAGGAAAACGAGGGATTTGGTAAATGATCCAGATTAAAACTTTGAACAAACACAGGAGAAATTTAGAGAACAAACAAAATTTAAAAACATGAGGAGGCCTGAAGTCT
>NW_006160032.1:3754705-3789406 GCF_000334495.1 Tupaia belangeri chinensis
AAATTTAAAAACATGAGGAGGCCTGAAGTCTCATTGCATAGAGTCTCTTTAGAGGAGTGTGCAAATCAGCTCCTCAAAAATCCCTGGGGTCAAGGCAGCACCACTGTGTGTCTGAGACATCAGAGACCATGTGACATTGTGGTTTGGGCCACTGTCCTCTGGAGGTAGATTGCTGGATTCTTGAACCAACAAGAACACTTATTAGCCGATCTTGGGCCAGTGTCTTTGCCTTTCTGAACCCTTGTTTTCTCATCTGTGAAATGAGGTTAATACCAGCATACAAGAGTTTGTGTGAGGATTCTATGAGAGAGCATTTTTAGAGTAGGACCTGGCTTTCCATAGATATTATTATCATCACCACACTACCACCAACATGACCATTCTTTCTGTATATGTTAGAGAGTGCACGTACATGCACAGGGAGGGGAATGAAAATAGAAAAAGAGAGAGAAGTGCCCTTGGCAGGGTCTCATCATAAGATGATCCGCTTTCTTTTTTTTAATTTTTTAATTTAATTTTTAAATTTACATTTAATCAGTGTATATTTTTACAGTGTACGACACGATTTTTCTCAGCATGAATGCTGTGCATATTAGTCAAGTCAAAGACATCCCTGTATACATTATCATTGAGAGATAACTTTTCATTTCTGTGTCTATTAAATTTCTTTTTTTTTTTTTACCCATCTCCTCCCTCCCCCATTACCTGCCTCCTGTTATCCACCTCTTTCTAGACCATCTCTAGTATCTACAGTTGGCTTCCCTGCTGTTATACCTTCCAATATTTCCATTTCCGCTGTAGAGTGCAGAATTCAGTCTGTATTAAGCAGGGGCATACAATGCGTATCTTTCATAGCTTCACTTAGCATTAAGTCTTATTTGTTCACTTTATATCAAATGTCAGGGTCTCATTATTTTTTATGGCTGAGTAATATTCTGTAGAGTACATGTGCCACATTTTTCAAATCCACTCCTGTGTTCTTAGATATTTGGCTTGATTCCATGTCCTAACAATTGTGACTAATGCTGCAATAAACATGGGTGTGCAGGTGTTTTTGTAACTGAGTGTTTTCCTGTTCTTTGGGTAGATACCTATGAGTAGAATTACTGGGTCTTAAGGTAGTTCTATTTGTAGGTTTTTTTTTAGAAACCTCCATATTGTGGTGGTTTTACTAATTTACATTGTCACCCACAGTGTAGGAGGGTTCCCTTTTCTTCACAGCCTCATCAATACTTATCATTCTTTACTTTTTTAATCTTTGCTATTTAGACTGGGGTTAAGTGACCAGCATACAAGAGTTTGTGTGAGGATTCTATGAGAGAGCATTTTTAGAGTAGGACCTGGCTTTCCATAGATATTATTATCATCACCACACTACCACCAACATGACCATTCTTTCTGTATATGTTAGAGAGTGCACGTACATGCACAGGGAGGGGAATGAAAATAGAAAAAGAGAGAGAAGTGCCCTTGGCAGGGTCTCATCATAAGATGATCCGCTTTCTTTTTTTTAATTTTTTAATTTAATTTTTAAATTTACATTTAATCAGTGTATATTTTTACAGTGTACGACACGATTTTTCTCAGCATGAATGCTGTGCATATTAGTCAAGTCAAAGACATCCCTGTATACATTATCATTGAGAGATAACTTTTCATTTCTGTGTCTATTAAATTTCTTTTTTTTTTTTACCCATCTCCTCCCTCCCCCATTACCTGCCTCCTGTTATCCACCTCTTTCTAGACCATCTCTAGTATCTACAGTTGGCTTCCCTGCTGTTATACCTTCCAATATTTCCATTTCCGCTGTAGAGTGCAGAATTCAGTCTGTATTAAGCAGGGGCATACAATGCGTATCTTTCATAGCTTCACTTAGCATTAAGTCTTATTTGTTCACTTTATATCAAATGTCAGGGTCTCATTATTTTTTATGGCTGAGTAATATTCTGTAGAGTACATGTGCCACATTTTTCAAATCCACTCCTGTGTTCTTAGATATTTGGCTTGATTCCATGTCCTAACAATTGTGACTAATGCTGCAATAAACATGGGTGTGTAGATGTTTTTGTAACTGAGTGTTTTCCTGTTCTTTGGGTAGATACCTATGAGTAGAATTACTGGGTCTTAAGGTAGTTCTATTTGTAGGTTTTTTTTTAGAAACCTCCATATTGTGGTGGTTTTACTAATTTACATTGTCACCCACAGTGTAGGAGGGTTCCCTTTTCTTCACAGCCTCATCAATACTTATCATTCTTTATTTTTTTAATCTTTGCTATTTAGACTGGGGTTAAGTGGTATCTCATTGTGGTTTTGCTTTGCATTTTCCTATGATGAAACATTGAGTATTATTTCATATGCTTTTTCGTCCATATGTTTTCCTTGAAGAGTTGTCTGTTGGGCTCATTTGCTCATCTTTTGACCGGATTGATATTTTTATTTTTTTAATTTTATATTTTAATGCATTCTCTCATTCTAAGCATTGTCTCTTTACCCTGTTACTGCTTTTTTGGCAGGCAGAAGTTTTCTAGAGCCTTCTGGCTCCTTAGGATTCTGGGGGTGATGTGTGTACTCCACATGTTTTCAGGTTGACCTAGGGATTTGATCCCCACGTATTTGGCCAAATGACTTCTAGTTGGCAAGGCACTGGTGTTATACTGCATCACAGTGACTGAGCCTATCACAGTTATTTCTGATGCCTATTGTGGTGACTGACACATGCAGATATTCAGTAATTATGTGATGACTGACTGAAATAATGACCGACTGCAGGAGTGACTATTACCCAACACAAATGTGTCCACTTCCTGTTGTCACACTTAAAGCCTACCATGAGTGACTAAAACTGGTCCACAAACTTGGTGTCTGCAAGTCCCAATAAACTTGGTGTCCCCAAGGCCCAGTCAAGGCCTATAAATGAGTAAAGCACACTTGGTGTGAGAAAAATATTTGAACCTTCTTGGTTTACATTGTAGTTTTTTACTTTGGATAGATATTTGGGCACTGAGAAATACTTCTGTTCTCTGAGTAAAGCAAAACACTGATAAATTGCAACTGACTACTCCTCTGTGTCAGAGTAGTAACTCAGAGTGTTAGGGATTGTAGCAACTGGAGACCCTTTAACCTTCTAGAGCAGACAGCCTCTGCACAATTCCAGCTGAATTTTGCATTTGAGAGTCAAACCTAGTACTGCCAACTCTTTGATTCTTCAAAAGAACCTGAAAACTTTCCTTAAATGTATATTTATTTTGGCATATTGCCTTAATTTGAAGGAGAGGTTATTGCTTATCTTTTAAAAACTTGGGCAGGGTAAGTACTATCTGACTAATCACTGGTGAACCAGCGGAGGGGCCTCTATGTAGGAGAGGAACATATTAGAATGCAAATCCTCCTGGAAAGCTTGGCCCTTAAGAGCACTGTTATCAGTAGGTGTCCCAGAGAGGGAGGAAGGGGTGTATGTGTGTGAATGTCTGGGGGAGGTGAGATAAAAGGAGAGGGAGGAAGGGGCCAGAGGCAAACTCTGCCTACCCCACCATTTTCGCTAAAACTAGTCATAACACCGAGAATACAGGAAATTGAGAGGTGAATTTTAAATGGCGATGGAGATTGAGTTAGGGGGAATATTTCAAAATAAGAGTTCTTGGGGAAACACAAATGAATTAAAAGTTAAAAATACTATTTTCCTGTGAACATAAGAAGCATGAGGCAGAACATTTTAAAACCACTCAGTTAGAAGCAGTATTTTCTATCTACTTCTGACTATCTGCTATCCACCTACGTACTTATCTATTTTTAGTGATAGAGGGAGTGTGCACACATGACACAGAGAGAGAGAGATGCACCCTCACACCTTCCATAGGGCTCAGTCATGCTGCTGTGGTCTTCTTGATTCCTCCAACCTATCAGAATCTTGGGCACACTTACACGCACCCAGCATGTTTTCAGGCTAACTGGGCTGGGAACTTGAACCACAGTCAACATGCTTTGTTCGCTTAATGACAGAGGTCACTTGCAAATACCGGAGAGAGATAGAGAGACAGCATCCACCAATGTGGCGTGGGCATCACATAATTCTTTTTATTCATCACAATGCTTTTTACTCCATTTCTCTACACTGTCAGGAGTAGGGGCACCTAAAGGCTATATGTGCCTGGTTTGTTTCTCAGGAGCCAGGATTTGAACAGTGGCTGGCCATGTTGAATCTGGCTTCCAATGCACAGCACTTACCCACTGTACTACAGGGCTGGCCTTACCATGTGGTTTCTGTCTCCATAGTCTGATATGCTACCAGCTAAACCAGAGAGCCTGAGTCTTTATTTGTCATGATCTTTCTGCCCACTAGCTGGAACTACAGCCACCACTCCCAGCTGAAGAAAGGGTCTTGCTATCTTGCCCAGGCCAGCGTTGAGTCCGTGATCTTCCTGCCTCAGTCACCAGGTCACCGGAATTATAGGTAGATACACTGTATATAGCCTTTAGGTCAGACTGCGAATTGAACACAAGCCTCCCCTGTGGGCATAGGTACCACCCTGACTTTTTTGTTTTTGTTTTCTTAGAGGTTTTTGCCTTATAGCACAAAGGAGAAAGAGAGAAAGAGAGAGAGAGAGAGAGAGACAGAGAGAGGGAGGGAGAGGGAGGGAGAGAGAGGGAAAGGGAAAAGGAAAGTGAGAAATCACCCACTGGGGGGACGGCCATACCACAATTCTTTCTCTGTTCTCCTCCTGGAATCTTGGACACACATGCATGTGCATCCAACATGATTTCAAGCCACTGGCCTGGGACTCAAACAGTGGTTGGCCGTTGGGGAGTCCAGTGACTCAACGACTGTACCATCTGCTGGCCCCACCCTAACTTTTTTCTTAAAGGACCAAATATTTTGTTGTTGTTGTTTGTTTTGTTTTGTTTTGTTTTAGTTTGATACAGGGTGTGCATGCTTGCTAAAGAGAAATGACAAAGAAAGAGAGAGAGAGAGAGAGATAAAACCCCTCAGAGAGTTAGCCACTTTGCAGTCCCTCTCCTCCATTTTCCTCTAGGAATTTGTGACACACATGTATATACAACCAGAATGTTTTTCAAGTCGCTGGGTCCAGGACTGGTTGGTCATGGAGATCCAACAGCCTTAATCACTGCTACACTAGCTGGTCCCTCTCAGTGCTTTTTAATCAGTGAGATGATTGATGAAATTGAGAATTTTCTGTTTGAACCATGGCCTAGGGCAGCTTTGTTCTGTCTAAGCTTGCTGCCCTTGTCATTGATGGCTGCCTTGTCACATACCACAGAATATCTACCTTTGAATTTGGTTATGAGCTCTACTTTTGAAATGCGTCCAAATGCTCCCATCATGGAAGCCTCTGAATGCGGGTTTCCTGCTGTAGTCCACATACTTGATTTAGGCTCATTGTGCTTAATTCCCTATTCAAGAAATGTCAGGCAATAAAATGGAAATAGAGGGTGTTGGCTCTTTAAAAGCTTAAAATTTAATAGAGAAGACAAAATATTATACAATAACATTGGAATATAAACCCTACAGGATTATAGTATACTATTGTGTGTGTGTATATATCTGTGTGTGTGTGTATGTGTGTGTGTGTGTGTGTGTGTGTGTAGTATGGTACTGCTGAAAAGTACTATCTTTCAAATGGACGATCCAGGGCTAGAATCTCACTCCTCTACTGACCAGCTGGTTGACTTAAGGTTTATCTGTAAAAGTGTCATAACGATACCTACTTCCTGAGAGGTTGAGGATGAAAGAAAATAATGTGTGTTCAGCAGTCAGCATGCAGTGCCTCATTCACAGTAAGTGTTCCAACAGGCATATGTAGAATGTTCCTTGCCTTTAGGCGGGCTATAATCTAATTACAGACAAAAGCTATATCATATAAACATTTAAATAGAAAACCCATTGCTCAGGGCCAGCAGGTGATATGGTGGTTAATGCGCTGGACTCCCACATGGCTGGCCACAGTTCAAGTCCCGGTCTTGGCGGTTTGCATTCTCACTTTCCTTCTCTCTCTCTCTCTCTCTCTCTACCTGCCTCTCTCTGGCACAGGAATGTGCTTTATTGTAAAGAAAATAATAATAATAAATAAATTTAAAGGAATAATAATTTTTTAAAGAAACATTGCTACCTAACTCTAGAATATAATAAGATGTTCAGGTTAATCACCGATGACTTATAAAAGGTAATACAGATGCTGCTCAGGATTGCCTGAGTGGTAAGTCTGCCAAATCACATGTAAGTGAAAATTGAGTTACGCCATACTTAAGGTACACAGCCTTGTGTGGACAGCTTGTCTGCAAATGTCTATGTAACAACCATCAATCAAGATATAGAAATTTTCATCATGTTACAAATTTCTTTTCCCCCCTTCCTATCTATATACCTCCTGCTCTCCTACCTCAAATTAACCACTACATTCACTTCAATCAGAGATTAGTTTTATCTAGGCTTAACTTCATATTAAGTGGAATTGTTCAATATGTACATTTTTAAGAAAAGATTTATTTATTCATAAAAGAGAGTGTGCACACATGAGAGAGAGAAAAGTACACTCAGTAAGATCTTGCACAGTACAGTCTCCCCTCCCCAGCTTCCTTGGTCATTGTGCACATGCACACATACTCACCAACACACACACACACACCCCGCACACACACCCCGCACACATTTTCAAAGTGGACCTGAGTACCTGATTCTGTAGGGGCCATGTGGCTTTCAGCTCTGCAGTTCAGTTTTCTACTGACCTTGTTACCATGCTGCGTCCACTGTGTGCACTTTTGTATCTGTCTTCTTTCAGTCAGTATGTTTCTCTGTGACAATCATCCATAACCACTGTATGGGCATTCCGGTTGCTTCATATCCTTACCGATACTTAATATTTCCAGTTTTTAAATTTAGACATACTGGGAAAGGGAGGGTATAGTAGTATCCAATTGTGGTCTTAATTTACTTTTCTCCTGTGTCTAATTACAGTGAGTAGTTTTTTTATTATCTTACTGGACATTTGAATGTTCTCTCAACATTTTCTGTCTTGGATCAGCAAGTGGTATAGTGGTTTTGGCATTGGGCTCCCATATCACAAACCACAGTGCAAGTCACAGACCTGCGGCTTAAAAATCACGCCAGGTGTGTGTTTGTGCATGCCCAAAATCCCAAGAGAAGAATAAAGGAGAAGGGATTGTGGTGTGGCCATTCCCCTTGGGGAGTAATTTCTCACTTTCCCTTTCACTCTTTTTCTGTTTCTCTCTGGCCAGTATACATGCCCTATGGCAAAAACCTTAAAAAAAAAAAATTCTTTATCTCACTCTCTCCTTTGTAAAACTAATTACTCAGTATCTTCCCTATTTTTTAAATTGATCACTTGGTTAGTTGTCTTTGTCTTATAAATTAGCTTACATTCAGGAGAGAATTGAGAGTATCTTCTATCACTAATCTTTTTACTCTCTAAATGGTGCCTTAATGAAAAGAAATTCTTAATTTCATTGAATTCCAATTTGTCAGAATTTTATTTTATGATTAGTGTGTTTTTTGAACTTTTTTTTTTTTGGCTTACCAAAGAAGTCTGGATAATATTTTCAGTCTATTGATATGGCTATTTTGGAATACTAAGCACCAAAACCTTGTCAAAAGTTTGTAAATACACATTATCCTAAATCAGAGAATTTGCCTAAAGTATATCAGTTCGGTCTTTTCCCTGCTATTTCTAACACTTTTATCTACATGTGTGAGTTTCATATTACTGAAACATCTCTAAGTCTTGGAGCTAGACAGCCCACTCAGCAGCTCTGGACCTGTTTCAGAAGAACCTGTCTCTAACCCATAAAACTCAACCTATTGCTAAGCCACTATCTGGAGCAACTGTAGATAATTCCAGCTATTGGATACAGCTAAGACTTTGTCTCTTTCATTTTTGTTAAAAAAAAAAAAATGCATTTACTCTAAGATCAAATTTGGTCCCAGATGATATATATTACATTTCCCAAAGTTTCCTAATATTTGGCAAAGAACATCTATAAAAAAAAAAAAAGAGTTCTGTCTTGTTTTAATTCTTTTCACTAGGATAGAAATGATAGGTCCATCATGAATTCAATTCCTGCTTCTTTTTTTTTTTTTTGGAGAGATTTTCGCTATAGGGTGTGTGCACTCACCAGAAAGACAGGGGGGGAGGGGGACAGAGAGGCAGAAAGCGAGAAATCATCCTCCAGTGGGGATGGACACACTGCAATCCCTTCTCCTCCATTCTCCTCTTGGGATCTTGGTTACGCATGCACACACGCCTAGCATGAGTTTAAGCCACCAGATCCAGGACTCAGTCGACTACATGGGAGTTCAGCAACATAGCCATTACGCTAACTGCTGGTCCCGAATTTCTGCTTCTTTTTAATTTGCCCCTTGGTATATAGAGCACCAAGTGACAAATTTCTCCCTAATATATAAAGAAGGAACAAAATAGATTGCTCAAAAAGAAGTCTGAAGTAATTTATTTGAAGATATTACTTATGATCACTTATAGCTCAACTTTCAGTGTTAATCAAAAAATGGGAATTTAGATTATTATATTAGTTTGCTAGGACTACTGAAACAAAACACCACAGTCTGGTGGCTTATGCAACATCTTAATTTTTTCATAGTTCTTTAGGTTGAAAGTTCAAGATTGAGACATTGGCAGGTTTGGTTCAACTGAGGCCTCTCTTTGGCTTTCAGATGGTCCCTTCTCTCTGTGTCTTCACAGAGTCTGTCCTCTGTGCTCACATCCTTATGGTGCGATTTTTCCCCCAACTTTAGGGATTCAATGTGTAAATAATTTGGGGGGAGGTGGAGAATAATTACCCAATTCATTCCATAGTAGTCACTGTTGGTTATTTGAGAATCTTTTTTTTTTTTTTGGAGAAGTTTTTGCTATAGGGCTCATGCACTCTCCAGGAAAACAGAGAAAGACAGGGAGACAAAAAGCGGGAAATCACCCCCCCCCAGCAGGGATGGCCACGTCGCAGTCCCTTCTCTTCCATTCTCCTCTCAGGATCTTGTGCACACACACACACACACACACGTGCCTGGCATGAGATTAAGCCACCGGGTCCAGTACTTGAATCGCTGTGGACTACATGGGAGTCCAGCGACATAGCCATTACACCATCTGCTCGTCCCTATGTGAGAATCTTGATGAGAAAAAGTGCCATGTTATAAAGCAGATGACATGAAAATGTAGAGTTGTCACAGAATCCAAGAGTTTTAAGAAATGAGACATGGAAAACCCGCAATACATTACCTGGATATAAAATGAGTATACCAAGTGGATAGGTGCTGAGGAGATTCATGTTGGGGATACAGCACACATTGAGCCACAAGGGATCATGAGGAAAGATTTTATGACTGTGAAAATTTGGGAGCTGGTTTTGAAGGAGATGAAGATCCTGCATTTTCTGGAACCTGGAGGATATTAACTCAGAAAAGAAAACTAAACACACAAACCAAGAGTGTCAGTCCAATGTAAATGACTGGGGCATACCTACACATGACAACATATCAGGTTGTTACACGTATTAGATTCTTTTTGGTCTGCCTCTATGAAACTCAGTTTGAAGTATAAAATCTTATCATCAGTATGAGAAAATATGATTAAAGTACTTGCTATAACCAAATTCTCATGTGTTTCAAGCTCATGTTCCTTGAGGGGGAAAAAATAAATCCCCCACTATATTCTTCAATTCTAGCCAAATGCTGCAACCCTGCAACCGTGTTCTCACCAATGTCTTCAAATCCTAGGACTCAGAGATCTTGTGGAAGACTTGAATTCCCTATGGGCATGTCAGACCAATAGTCTAATACAGCAGTTCATGTACAAGATCAGTGGAAGAGAAAAAATGTGGAACTACAGCCTGCTCCCTCTTGGCAAGCCAGGAGCACACAGCCTGTCTCATGTCTGTGGAGACTGCAAGGCAGCTATTGGATATATCCAACAAGAATGTCTGAGAACTGCTTGCCTAATGAGATGCATGCCAAAAACATAGTAAAGTATTCTTTCCATTGAAAATTTGACTTTCTTATTTGGAAAAATAGTGAGCTAAGTTTGAAATGCTCCTTCACATAAAGCCATGCACATTATTTAAAGTAAATCAAACACAGCAGAAATAAAGTAGAAAATAAAATCACCTGAAAAATCTCCTACCCTGAATTAACCATTGTGATCTTTTTGGTGACCATTATTTTCAACACCTCTCTGTGACTAGACATTTGTAAAATTGTATGTAATTGAGATCATACCACCCCAGCTTATTGGCCACTGCTTTTACATTTAACGATATGTCATGGACACCTTTTTATCTCAACCTGTTTGAATCTACATCATTATTTTAATGGTTGCATGGTACTCCTTTGTCTGGATAAAACATCGTTTTTTTAAAAACAATAATCCCTCTTGGAAGGACCTTGAAATTGTGTTCAACACTTCTGCTCTTATGAGCAGGCTTTTAATGAATATACTTGTGCATCATTGTGCTCTGTCTCCATTCTTTGGATAAATTCCTGGAAGCTGGAGGCATTCTTAAAATGACATTTGTGAATAAAATACAAAATTTTCCCCCAAAATGTGTCAGCCTCCTCTTTTATTTTTAATAATTTGGTATAGAATATTTATAGCTCTTTTGGTGTGACTTTCCCTTTCATCTTCAAAGATTCTGCAGGATGACTCTTACCCACAGACCCTCTAGGTTGGTTGAAGGAGGGAGAATGCATTGCTATTTATATTGTTATGATGTTCAGGTTGCTAGGTGTTGTTACTAATGGGTGGGCATGAGAGCAACTCTTACGGTATTAGTTAAATGCAAGATCACTAGTCATTTTTCGCCTGGGCCTTAAAAGAATAGAATTTAGATGAAACTTTATTTTTAAAGTTATCCTTGAGGGGGAAAAAATAAATCCCCCACTATATTCTTCAATTCTAGCCAAATGCTGCAACCCTGCAACCGTGTCCTCACCAATGTCTTCAAATCCTAGGACTCAGAGATCTTGTGGAAGACTTGAATTCCCTATGGGCATGTCAGACCAATAGTCTAATACAGCAGTTCATGTACAAGATCAGTGGAAGAGAAAAAATGTGGAACTACAGCCTGCTCCCTCTTGGCGAGCCAGGAGCACACAGCCTGTCTCATGTCTATGGAGACTGCAAGGCAGCTATTGGATATATCCAACAAGAATGTCTGAGAACTGCTTGCCTAATGAGATGCATGCCAAAAACATAGTAAAGTATTCTTTCCATTGAAAATTTGACTTTCTTATTTGGAAAAATAGTGAGCTAAGTTTGAAATGCTCCTTCACATAAAGCCATGCACATTATTTAAAGTAAATCAAACACAGCAGAAATAAAGTAGAAAATAAAATCACCTGAAAAATCTCCTACCCTGAATTAACCATTGTGATCTTTTTGGTGACCATTATTTTCAACACCTCTCTGTGACTAGACATTTGTAAAATTGTATGTAATTGAGATCATACCACCCCAGCTTATTGGCCACTGCTTTTACATTTAACGATATGTCATGGACACCTTTTTATCTCAACCTGTTTGAATCTACATCATTATTTTAATGGTTGCATGGTACTCCTTTGTCTGGATAAAACATCGTTTTTTTAAAAACAATAATCCCTCTTGGAAGGACCTTGAAATTGTGTTCAACACTTCTGCTCTTATGAGCAGGCTTTTAATGAATATACTTGTGCATCATTGTGCTCTGTCTCCATTCTTTGGATAAATTCCTGGAAGCTGGAGGCATTCTTAAAATGACATTTGTGAATAAAATACAAAATTTTCCCCCAAAATGTGTCAGCCTCCTCTTTTATTTTTAATAATTTGGTATAGAATATTTATAGCTCTTTTGGTGTGACTTTCCCTTTCATCTTCAAAGATTCTGCAGGATGACTCTTACCCACAGACCCTCTAGGTTGGTTGAAGGAGGGAGAATGCATTGCTATTTATATTGTTATGATGTTCAGGTTGCTAGGTGTTGTTACTAATGGGTGGGCATGAGAGCAACTCTTACGGTATTAGTTAAATGCAAGATCACTAGTCATTTTTCGCCTGGGCCTTAAAAGAATAGAATTTAGATGAAACTTTATTTTTAAAGTTATTTATTTCTTCCATGAGAGAAAGAGAAGGAGAGAGAGGGACAGAGAAACAGGTACACCCATTGTTACCAAACAAAGGTACAGACTGGAAACGGTTGCTTGCTGCCAGAAAAGCCAAACTCTGACCTAGGACGCTTGGTGAGGAAGAAGGCTTTATTATGCCTGCTATCATCTGGGAGACAGCTAAATTTGTTCAAAAGGGCTGCCTTCCCAAGTGTGTTCAGGGATTGTTGTTTATAGAGAAATATTAGTAACTCCTGCCCAAGTCTTCAGTTAAGTTTGCATATGCAAACGAAAGATTGAAACTTGAGTAGTTCTGATTGGTTAACTCAAATAGCAGTCCCATTGGTCTTTGCTTAAACTGGTACTGTTCTGATTGGTTGCTCTGCTGTAGCCAGCATCTCTATTCCCTCCATGCAGTGGGGTCAGCTTTAGGTTACTCAGCTTCTCCAGAAAATGTGTTCTTCAAGCAAATTCAAAACAGCATCAGCACCCAGCTAGTACTGGCTAGTTACACTAACAGTGTCCTCACACCATGATCCACCCTCAGGCTCAGCCAGTGTGGATCACTGGCACATGTGCATGCCTGGCATACACAGGAAGGTTGCAGGACATGAACCCAGGACCTTCCCATGTGAGTCCAGTTACATCACTGCCGTGCCACCACCTATTCCCAGCTAAAGCATTTTAGAAAGAGGAAACCTGGAAGAAAATGGGTGTAGTCATTATAATATGCTTGACATTGGAGAAAAAAGGAGAGAAGTGGGAATTAAAACATGCTAGTGGCTTGACATTGGAGAAAAAAGGAGAGAAGTGGCAGTTGGAACATGCTAGTACAAGATCTATCCCTCTTTACCTCTCCAGAAAAATCTCTCTCCATTTCCTTTCCTAATCTAAACACATCTAGGGAATATCTCTCAATTATCTGAACAAGGCAAGTTCCCTCTTATCTCTGCTTATGCTATTCTCTCTGCCCAGAGCCTGGAACACCCCTTTCCTGTCATTCCTCTGCCCCTACATTATACACCCTTCCCTGAACTAAGGAATTCCTACTCAGCTACTCATCTTAAGTTCAATTTTGGAGGCCAGTCATATTAGGAAACCTTCCCTTCCACACTACCACTAACCTTCTATCAGTGTTATTGGATCTGAATGTCTCATTTCAATTGTCTATTTCTCTCCAATCAATCGAGGATGACACACTTCAATGTAAGCAACTGTATCTGTTATCATTCTCGTATCATTAGGCTCTAACTCAGTGCTTGGCAAATTGTGGCAATGAATTAATGTTTTTAATGAACAAATGAATACAAGAACAGAAGACAAACAAATAAACAGTCTTGCTAGAATGGACACTTAGGCAAGAAGATAGTAGCTAGTCTCTACTTTTAGAGGAACTTGGAGGCAGGCCAAGGAATATTAAAAATAATATAGCATTAACTTTTTTTAAAACTGTATTTATTACATAAGTAAGACAGAAAAATTGCACAGGGTCTCGATGCCACAGTCCACCTCACCTTCAGTCAGCCCTGGATCTTGGGCACACGTGTGCATGGTACACTAGGAATTTCTCTAGACACATACAAGTAAGCATCCCATGTGAGTCTGCCTCACAGAGCATTGCATTTTATCACTATGCCACTGCCCAGCAGCCCTTGCATTAAAATCTTAGTTTAGAAGTACCTAGGAGCTCTTGAATCTTTTTCTTCTTTTCCTTTTTCTTTTTGAAATTTTTGCTAGAAGATGCATGCACTTACTAGAGAGAAACAGAGAGACAGAGGGAAAGGGCAAGTGACACAGCACCCCCTACCCCCACAGGGAATGGTCACGTCATAATTCCTTTTTCCATTTCTCCCTCTGTTCAAGATATTGAGCAGCATGCACACATGTCTGGTGTGTTTTTTAAGCTGCCAACTCTAGGACTCAAACCACACAGTTGACCATATAAGATCCAGCCATTTTAATCACCATGCCACTGGCTACCCTGAGCTCTTACATCTTGAACACAAAATGCCAAAGATTACCAAAACATACCTAAATATTATAATTAATCATGTTTTTTTTACAAAATTTATGAGGGCTATTTAAGCTTCGGGCTGGCTACTTGGGGATGGAGTTACTGCAGCCACCACCGAACTGAGAAAACACGTGCTTCCTCAGAAAGCTTGGAGAGGTGAAAATAGAAAGAAAACGGTCGACAAGATTTTGTTTTAAGTCATGATTAACCTAGAAGAACCTTTTCCAAAGTCATGTTTTGTGGAAGACAATTCCAGAACATAATAGATGTCCTCAAAGAAATTTAAATTTAGGAAACTCTGCCTACAAAACCTCTTTTGTGGGAATGTGCCACACATTTTAACATATTAAACCTCTGAAGATTTCTACAGGAAAGAAAGTTGTTTGACTTTGTTTAATCTCATATTTTTCAAACTTCAAATAACACAGAATATTTTGTTAAAGAAAAGCAAAGCCTACCTATTTATTTGTTGCAGAGAAACAATGTGAAAAACATTTTCCTAAGAAATCAAAGAGAGAATTTCTGAGATTCTTCATGACTAGTATATTCGATACCACTTGCAACTGTGCTTCACAGGGTTTATATAGTCTTGTGTGCTTTGATTATAATTAAGGTGCTTATTTTAAATTATTCACACCCCAGACTCACCAGTTTTAGACAAATCTGTAGAGACAAAATATGTAAAGTATACTAACAATAAAATTTATATTGATTTTTCTTGGGTACACGTAAGACCTACATACATTGAAAAGAGTGACATTAGATTACTTTTTTTTTTTTTTTTTCCTTAAGACAGATTTTTGCTATAGGGCACGTGTGCTTGCTGGAGAGATAGAGCAACAGACAGACAGAAAGTGAGAATAACCACCCAGGGGAGATGACCATGCTACAATCACTTCTCCTTTATTCTCCTCTCAGGATTTTGGGCATGCCTACACACATACCCAGCATGAATTTGAAGCCTCCAAGTCCAGGACTTGAACTATGGTTGACTACGTGGAAGTCCAGCAATGTAACCATTATGCAATCTGCCGGTCCCACCGTTAGATTACTTTTAATAATGATGTAAACATCATTTGAGATTGGCATCCTGTTTGTAAACAGCTACAAGATTTCTGATTTTTTAAAATGTCCCAAATATGTTTTCCTAAGGAGGATAAATATTCCCACTGAACTTCTACTTATCTTCCTAATTTGCTCATCTCTAAAATTCTATAAGTCAATGAATTTCATATCGGTAGAGTTTGAATTAATGTGATTTAGATCATAGATCAAAGACTTAGCATTTTAAATGAAAATACATTTTCTATTGTGCTTCCGTGGCAGAGTTTTGTGAAATGTATAAAGCATTCTTCATGTGAGTAAGCAACTCTAAGAATTACTTATTCTGGTCATTTTCAGACTTCTCTGAGAAAAAAATTCTAGTGCTAGAAAGTTTTTCATATGTAAAGAAATACAGTCTATAAGAGCTGAAAAAACTAGAGTGTTTTGTTTGAAGTGAGGATCATCATCATTAAACAAGGACCCAAAGAGAGGATACATAAGAGTTTCGGCATAAATATATCTTAAGGGTAAAAACTACTGTAGATATAAAGAATTTAGAGAATAATGGATTTTTAAAATTTCAAGAATTTAGATATAAAGAATTTAAAGAATTATTTTATTTAACTTTATACATTTATTTATTTTAATTTTACCAGAGAGGGACAGAATGAGAGAAAGAGAGTGGGAGAGAGAGACACACATGCCAAGAGAGAGATAGTGAGAAAGCAAGCTGCCAGGTCCAGGACTCAAGCCATGGTCAGCCATATGGGAATCCAGCACCTTTAACCACCATGCCACCTGCTGGCCCTAAGAATAATGCATTTTTATTGTAGTAAATATGTAGCTGGGTTCAAACCATGGTTTAACCAATTACTAACTCTAATCTCAGGCAAATTTTCATCTGTAAGATTGGGAAATTATCGTTCCTTTCTCCTTATGATTGTCATGCTTGTTAAACCAGTTAATAATTTTAAATCTCTTACTTGTTCTACACACACATGAAGTGCTAAAAATGCTATTTACTAATATTTTCAGATTTTATAAATTGGTTGACAATTTAGCCTTGATTCTTTAATTTTCTTATCTCTGTTTTTCAGTTGTTTCAGGAGGGAACTCCATATTTCAAACCTGAGTGAAATGCTCAGCATACATTTCTACATTTTAGCTATTCAATATTGATTTGCTGTTTATTAGTTAATTTAGTAGTTAATTTATTGGTATTTATTGATTAGTTGACTTACTAGTATTTACTGATTTGCTAGTATCTACCTGCTTCCATCTCTAAAATCTATTTTTACTTTTTTTAACCAAATCTCTATTTTCTAGGAGATACGGACAAGTTCAGCTCATCTTTCTTTCCTCACCTCTTTTTATCACCATTAATTTTCTTTTCCTATCCCAAGAGATTGTCCTTTTTCTTAGAGGTTATCATTTTTTTTAAAATAAATGCTTTGTGAACAATCCCCTTCTTTTTTTATTTCTCTAGATTTTTTCTCCTATTACATTATTCAGTTTGAATCTATTCATTACTTCAAATGTTTCATGATATAATCTTGGTTTGTTTTTCTGAGAGTAATGAAGAAAGTATTTTTGTCTTCTTCACCAAAATTACTGATGTGCATATTTTCACTTGTCCACTTTATAATGATAAAAGAATGAATTTTGGACACAAACTTGCATGGATCAGATTACCTCTCTCTTCCTCACTAGGTTTGGGTTACTTCCCCACTGGGAACCTCAGCTTCTTTATTGTACACTGAGCATGCTCCTACACACTCTGTGGAAGGATGAGAATGAGAAAACTTGTGTTTAGAACAGTGGGAAACCATGGTGTTAATGCAAATCTTTGTCATTTCTGTTTAATGATAACAACCCATCATGCCAAATTATTTACTTCAATATTTAATTTTCAGTAACATAAAAATATACTTAATTGTTGTTTATAATTTGAAGTTGGCAGGGGCTAACTTCAGAATTTTAACCCCATTTCAGCTCATGCAGCGTAATTCAACTTCTTTTCTGCATATGAAACAAATCATGAATTTGAATTTTAAAAGATCCCATTTTGAAAGTCCTCATCAGTGAAGGTCTTCTTATTCAATGGGTTTTCAACACTTTAAGCAATGATATTTTGAAATATGTAAGGCATTCAAGGCATCCTCTAGATATATTATCTAATTTTAACCTCCAATTGGAATTACATTTTAAATGTGAAGCAGTATCAACGAACAAACACAAATTGTAAGAGTGTGTGTGTGTGTGTGTGTGTGTGTGTGTGTGTATCACTTGCTCTCTTCTTTCCCTGGAGAGAAATAAAAATTTCACACAGTAAGAGCTAAGAAAAATAATCTCTAGGAAGCTGAGTGATTTGTGTGATACAAGTCATATTCATTTAATATCAGCCTAATTGGAAAATGCATCTGCTAGAGCAGGTACCTGACAGGATAGAGTGGAAGACCTTGATGCCAAAGATACTGTTCCGGGTTCAAACTCTTCTGCCACAGTGAGTTTGTGACTATGGGAAAACAGGTTAGGTAACCTCTTTTAGCATCAGTTTTTCCATGAAATTGTAGCTTCTATTATAAGGTAGTGGTAAAGAATAAGTGTAATTAAAAAACATAGTTGTATAGTGTTCATTCTCTAATTGATGCATTACTTTTCCTAGTTCCCCCACCATGTACTAAGAAAGAGTAAAACAAGGATGGCTAAAGAACAACTCCTAGGGGTCCCCAAATGGTGTAGTGCTTAAGGCACTGGTCTCCCACACTCGACTGCAGTTCGAGTCCTGGACCCGATGGCTTAAAAAAATCACGCCTGGCACATGGCATGCATGCCCAAAATCCCAAGAAGAGATTAGAGGAGAAGGGATTGCAGTGTGGCCATCCCCCTTTTAGAATGATTTCTCACTTTCCCTATCTCTTTCTTTCTGTGTCTCTGGTGAGCACACACTCCCTGTGGCAAAAACTTATGAATCAAAACAGAAAACAACTTTTGTTTTCACTTTTCACACAGGTTCCAGTGTATGCTGGGAGAATGAACTAAGATAGAGGAACTGAGAGAGACAGCTACCTGTGCTCTATCCGATCCCTCCCCATATGCTGTTTCATAAACTCGCAGGACTTGGACTTGAATGTTGACTTTCCTGGGTAATTCCTAGCTTTACTATCTACTAACTCTGAGTTTAGGCAAGTTGCTTGGTCCTTCTGAGCTTTAGTTTTGTCACCAATTAAATAACAATGATAAAAAAGATAAGAATAACAGGAGTACATACATTGTATGTTCATATAAAAAGTTGCAGGACACAGTGATGTTCTGTATTACCACTACTTAATAATTCTGCAGCAAAGCAGAAGATATACTTGAGTCATTTATAAGAAAAACATTTTCTAGTTATCAGTAATTCTAAGAGACCTCGTGAGGAAGTTAAATAAGCACAGAGAGGAATGATCATTATTATATTCCATCTTTTTCAGACACTCAGACAGTGGGTTCTCACTGAGCACCATATTGGGGGCATTGAAGTTAATATTAATAAGAAGGATGATACCCCTTTGTAGCCTTAGAAAAAAGAAAAAGTCGTCAGTTTTTTATGCTCTTCTCAAGGAGCCTACCATTGCCACCTCTAAGTGCTCAGAACATTATCTTGCTATAGATATCTCCGCCCTTGTGGCAAATTCTACATTATTGTGATATCTCTAATCATAACACAGTGAGATTCAGATATTTTACTCTAATTAATGTCATCTTAAAGGGTGTGCTGTGATGAATATATGTAAATATCTCATGAATTTGACCATGCTTTCAGCTCTGAACTCTGGCTTCCAGGAGTCAGTGTGAACTAATTGAATAACAGAAAACTCATAATTTAACAACTGCAAAGAAACTGAAAGTATCCTGTAAACTATGCAACTGGGTCAGATACATGATTATCTTTAGACTAAAATTTGAAATAATTCTCCAGTGTCTTTTCACCTTCTAAGCATTAGCTGAAGAGATTACATTGGAAGACAGGACATGATACACCTTTGGAAAATGAAGACACATTATAAATGTAATTCCTATGGCCCCTGATGGAAAACCTATTCTGAGGTCCTCATAGTTGTTCCATAAATGCTTGTTAACCACAAGAAAAATACTGAAAGGTCACAAAGGAAACTAGTAGAACTCTTCAGTGTTCTTTTTTCAGGTTTGTAGTGCTATGTGTCCTCAGGCAATGTTCTGGATTTCTCTTTCTAGCTTAGAGGGATAACAGTCATGTCTCCTCTCTCCCCTAAGGCCAGACCTTCATCAGGTCCCACTAAGGTTGCCGAAATGTTTTTTGGCTTGATTCCCTGAGTCTGGCCTCTTCCAACCTGTACATATCTGACAGTTTAGTCTTCCTAGTACATAGCTTTCAGCATATTCCCCTGTTGAAAGGACTCTGAAATGCTCTAAAATACTCTTAACTGGATCCGTTGATATGTAGATGAACATAAGATCATAACCAAAGATCACAGGTGTGGAGCATGGTAAAGATGCTTATTATACATGGAAAAAACTCAACCTCCATTGGCTGAAATTAAAGGACCAGACAAACAGAATTTATTGTCTAACTCAACTGAACAGTCTAGCAGGACATTTTGCTTCCAGTGTACCAAGCACTCATATTAGGGAAGTCTGGTTTCTTTTCTCTTGACCTCCACTTCCTCCATAGACTGTCTATATTTTAAGACATTCTTTATTCTTTTCCTTCATGTTAAGACAGATAATAATAAGCAGATGCTGGGCATGTTCTCATCCAGGAAAAAAAAAAAAGAGCAAATCCCTGATGATATCCACAAATGTGTTGAGATTCTCTTTCATTGGACAGCTTTGGTCACATGTCCATCCCTGAATGAATGAATGATTGTGACTTGGAGAATGAAAGTCATTAACAGGGTGTAGGTCCTACTCACATATTCCATTCCCACAGTACCCCTGGAGTGGTAGAGACTAAAACTGCAGATCCCTAATGATGTTCAGAGATTATTGCCTGAAGAAGGGTGAATGGTTGCTAGGTGACCTAAACAACAAATAAGTATCATACATGTCTGCTGTCAACTTAACCTTTACTACATAATGCCAGCTCAGTTTTTAAACTGGTGACTTGTTGGAAATGAGAGAATTATGTGGATACACAAATATCAAACAATACAAAACATGGCACTTGCCATAAACTCTTTCTAAAAGGGGATTTAAAAAATACTCTAGTTATTTACATGACGATACAAAATTGTTTGAGAATAAATTAGCAGAAACCCAAGAGGATCCCCCTATTTATCACTACTCCTGAAAAAGTGTAGTAGAAGAAAAAAGACAGTAGTTTTGATGTGTGACATTTTACAAGATAAACAGCTTACTTGGGTAGAAATGGGGCAATATAGGTATTAAAAAAACTTAAGACAACTTGGTTATCAATTACTGAGTAATTCAAGAAAATATCTTTAGAAAAAGAATTCATGTCTAAAGTTTTTTCTCATTTCTGTAATATGCATGATGTCTTTTGACCTTCTGGTTGTATAGGTAATTCTTACCACTTCTGTCTAGTGAGGTGCATGCTTCCAATGCCGCACAGGAGTTTAAAGTGGGGGAAAAAGGGCAACAAAAAAAGAGAAACCTTGTTCTATGTTTCTGATGAGGATCATTTCATTCATATAAATGAAAGTGGTGTGGATTCCCCTCTGTAGATTGGTGAGTTAAACTACGTATATTTTCCATGCAGTTATTAGCCTCTGAGTATTGCACTCTTCACAGCCTTTTTACATGTTATTATGCGTGGAATTAATCACTTCCTAATGGTAATGCAGGTAATTCTAGAACAGATTTTGATATTTAAAAATCCCCTTCAGGTGAATGTTGCCATCCTTTGTAATTTTCAGAGTCAGCTTTCCTATCTTCTCCCATGTAGGAGGCTATCTTGCTGGTATAACCTACATGAAGTGGACTGTGCAGGGTTAGATATGAAAGCATCCAGTATCCAGCTGACTCTGTTTGAAGTATTGCCACTCTACTGTGGCAGGAGATGTTTGAAATCAAAGGAACAGAAAGCACCATAGAGGGAGCACTCTTTTTTTTTCCTGGAGGTTTGTATTCCTGGAGATACTGCTTGGAAGCCAGGTTTTTTCCTCCAATATTGTGATTTCCTGACAGTGAATGAATTGCTCTTTTGACGATGTGTAGAGTCAGGGACAGGAAGAGACTATGGGGCAATGGAATATGCATTGTTAGCAAGAGAACAAAGGAGAGAGAAAGAGACAAAGAGAAGTGTTGATTGTATTCAGGATTAGAAGGAATATTGGCAACAGCAGTCAACAAAATGAAGTATGGTACATGTGGTAGTCTAGAACAGAGATTGGCAAACTACAGCACAAATTTGATCTGTCCCCTATATTTTATACAACCCATGAGCTTAGAATCACTTTTATATTTAAGAATATTTTAACAAAAAACAAAATAAAAACCATTTTATAATGTGTAAACTATATGAAATTCAAGTTTCGGTGTTCACAAACACAAGGTCACATGTATTCATTTATTTATTATCTTTGATTACCTTCATAATACAATTGCAGAGGTGAGTAATCGTGATCTGTGAACTGTACAGCCTAGTATATAATCTTGAGAGGAGAATGAAGAAGAAGGGATTGTAGCAATAGCCATCCTCCCTCAACCCGTGGGTGATTTCTCACATTCTATCTCTCTGTCTCTCCAGAGCACACATGTTCTAAAGCAAAAAAATCTCACTTAAAAAAAAAAAAAAGGTTCTCAACTCCTGGTCTAGAGGATAAAGATTTGAGAAGAAACAACAGAGAAAACCTAAGACTTGCGTGAAATCTGTAGTATTTTTATAGTTTTTAGTTAAAAGTGACTTTTGTTCACAAATAATTCATTGTTTATATGCCAAATAAAATATCCAATCATTTCTTTGTTTGCTATCGAAATATAAGAACTTAAGGAAGCAGTGTCTAGGTTAGACTGAATAAGACCTAGTTTAATCTAGCTGAAAATTCTTCAGGTGAAGAGAATGAGAACTCCCTGAAAACATTGTGATTTCCTGACAGTGAATGAATTGCTCTTTTGACGATGTGTAGAGTCAGGGACAGGAAGAGACTATGGGGCAATGGAATATGCATTGTTAGCAAGAGAACAAAGGAGAGAGAAAGAGACAAAGAGAAGTGTTGATTGTATTCAGGATTAGAAGGAATATTGGCAACAGCAGTCAACAAAATGAAGTATGGTACATGTGGTAGTCTAGAACAGAGATTGGCAAACTACAGCACAAATTTGATCTGTCCCCTATATTTTATACAACCCATGAGCTTAGAATCACTTTTATATTTAAGAATATTTTAACAAAAAACAAAATAAAAACCATTTTATAATGTGTAAACTATATGAAATTCAAGTTTCGGTGTTCACAAACACAAGGTCACATGTATTCATTTATTTATTATCTTTGATTACCTTCATAATACAATTGCAGAGGTGAGTAATCGTGATCTGTGAACTGTACAGCCTAGTATATAATCTTGAGAGGAGAATGAAGAAGAAGGGATTGTAGCAATAGCCATCCTCCCTCAACCCGTGGGTGATTTCTCACATTCTATCTCTCTGTCTCTCCAGAGCACACATGTTCTAAAGCAAAAAAATCTCACTTAAAAAAAAAAAAAAGGTTCTCAACTCCTGGTCTAGAGGATAAAGATTTGAGAAGAAACAACAGAGAAAACCTAAGACTTGCGTGAAATCTGTAGTATTTTTATAGTTTTTAGTTAAAAGTGACTTTTGTTCACAAATAATTCATTGTTTATATGCCAAATAAAATATCCAATCATTTCTTTGTTTGCTATCGAAATATAAGAACTTAAGGAAGCAGTGTCTAGGTTAGACTGAATAAGACCTAGTTTAATCTAGCTGAAAATTCTTCAGGTGAAGAGAATGAGAACTCCCTGAAAACATGTATTTTCCCACATTGGTATCTCCTGAGCGTAAAGTAGACCAGGGATCCTTTTCCTCCATTTCTAAGTGAAATGGGTCTAGTTACCTGAACTTTGGACACTCTTGATCTTTTGTGTCAAGGGTACCTTCTTGATATGGAAAATAGGTTATTTTGAACATGTAAAAAATGGATGAGAAAATAAAGAATAGATTTTGAACAGATTACAACACCCAGATTTTAAGTGAGTCAATTTTAGCTTTTGGTATAGAAATACTATTTAGATTTGTTGGGAGAAGGCCTAGATATTATGTCCATTAGCACCTTTATTATATAGGCAATATCAGGGCTACATTATGTGAGGGCATTAGGCAACTTTTTTAATGATGTAATGATATAGCACTATTTCTGTTGAAGTGAAGCGCCATGGAATGAAGTAGACGTTGCATGTGTTTTTCTTCTTCAGTACATACGTTTTGACTGATGATTGTGGATACAAGCAATTTTACCCAATTGGACATTCTCAGAGTTGATATCTAAATAAGGACTTCCTATTTCTTTTTGATTTGTGTTTATAGAATTATTTAATTTCAGTATATAATGACACATGAAAATTGCTTGTTTTATTCAATCATTTCCGATTCTTATGAAAGACTTCCTAATTGCTTGTCAATTAAAACTCCTGGCCTCATGGTTTTACATTCTAATAGGAGGGACATAAACAAGTGACTTAAAATTAGGACTCGAAAGAGAAATGTGGATGAATTTCATTCTTTTATCAAGAGATTTGACAGTGGTTAATAATGCCTCATAATTTACATTTATAAGAACAGTGGAAATTCCCAATACTATGGAATTAAAAGTAATTATTGTTAAGCTTATACATTTTCACCAATAACAAGAGAGTTTGTAAACGTTCTTTTTTTTTTTTTTCTTTTCAGATTTTTTGCCATAGGGCGCATATGCCTGCAGAGAGAGACAGAAACTAAGAGAGGAAAAGTGAGAAATCCTCCTCCAGAGGGATAGCCACATTGCAATCCCTTCTCTGTTCTTCTCTCAGGATTTTGAACATGCACGTATATCCACCAGCTGTGATTTTCAAGCCGGTGTGTATGGAGTCTCAAGTGGTCAGCCAAGTGGGAGTCTAGTATCTTAACCACTACACTACCTGCTAGCCCCTGTAAAGATATTTTTTAGCAGTTTAAATTAAATCTTTGGTAATCTTTGGGGCCCTTAAATGGAGAGAATTTTTTTTTCTTTTTTTTTTGGAGAAGTTTTTGCTATAGGACACGTGTGCTTGCCAGAAAGACAGAAAGAGACAGAGAGACAGAAAGCAAGAATCACCCCCCAGAGGGGGTGGCCATGCCACAATCCCTTCTCCTCCATTCTCCTCTCAGGATTTTAGGCACCCACCAAATTTACGCAGCAAGGCCAGGACTCGAACTGCAGTAGACTACATGGGAGTCAAGCGACATAGCCATTATGCTAACTGCTGGTCCTGGAGAGAAAATTTTTAACAATTTCATTTTATTTTACAATTTCTTATTTACATTTAATTGCTGTACGTCTTTATGATGTACAATATGGTTTCTCAAAGCAATGTGAAGCATGCTGTGTGATAATCAAATCAAGGAAATTACTATATACATAGTTTTCAACTAAGAATCTTACATTCTTATGTCTGTTAAATGCTTTATTCCTGATCTTCTTTCATCTCTCACTATTCACCCTCTTCCCATGCAGAGTCTGGTATCTGCACATGCTCTTTCTACTGTTCTATCTTCAAACATTTCAATTTCTGCCATAGAGTGCAGACATTCGATATATACTAAGTAGGAATATGCAGTGTTTGTCTTGCATGGTCTTACTTATTTTACTTAGCTTTAAATCTTTTAAATTCATCCACTTTGTATCAAATGATAAAGTCTAACTGTTCTTTATGGGTAAGTAGTATTCTGTAGGATATATGTGTCACATTTTTCATTCCTGTCATCATTTGTTGGGTAGTTAGGTTGGTTCCAGCTGTTAGCAGTTGTGAATAATGCTGCAGTAAACATGGATGTGCAAGTGTTCTTTTGACTGAGTGTTTTCCTGTCCTTTAGGTAAATACCACGTAATGGAATTGCTGGGTCATATGGTAGTGCCATTTATAAAGTTTCGTAGAATCTCTATATTGCTTTCCACGGTGGCTGGACTAATTTACATTTCTACCAACATTTCAGGAGGGTTCTCTTCACAACAGCCATGCCAGCACTTACTCTTTTTTTTTTTTGATCATAACCATTTTGATTTGCATTTATCTTATGATAAGAGACATAAAACTTTTTCTCATATACTTTTTGGGTATTAGTATATATTAATTTGAGAGTTGGCTCTTTTGTTCAGTTTTCCATTTTTTAATTAGCTCATTTGTTTACATTTAAATTGGATTATTATTACTTTTTTGCAAGTGAGCTATTAGAATTCCGTATATATTCTGGTTATCAAGTCTTCATCTGAAGCAGTTTGCAAATATTTATTTCCATTCTGTGGGTTGTCTCTTTACTTTATTAATAGTTTCATTTATGCGCAGATGCTTGTTAGCTTGATATAATCCCACATGTCTATTTTAGAAATTGTTGCCTGTGCTTTACGAGTCTTTTAAAAAAAGTCTTCACTTCAATGTCTTCAAGAGTT
Source organism: Tupaia belangeri chinensis (assembly GCF_000334495.1). Classification (NCBI taxonomy): domain Eukaryota; kingdom Metazoa; phylum Chordata; class Mammalia; order Scandentia; family Tupaiidae; genus Tupaia; species Tupaia belangeri. The sequence goes on from NW_006160032.1 coordinate 3,780,515, forward strand.
TATCATGTTTTCCATAAATAGTTTTAGAGTTTAAGGTTTTACATTTTGATCTTTGGTTCATTTTACATTGATTTTTGTTAATGGTGAGAGATAGGGGTGCAGTTTTCTGCATTTTTTTGGTCAGGTGTATATACAGTTCTTCCAGCACCATTTACTGGAAAGACTTTCTTTTCTCCGTTGAATTGTCTTAGGGCCTTTGTCAAAACTGGGTTTGCTATATGTTTGGGGGTTCATTTCTATATTCTCTATTCTGTTCTGTTGATTTATGTGTTTGTTTTTGTGCCAGTATCATCCTACTTTGATTATCACAGTTTTATAATATATTTTGAAGTTGGGTTATGAGATGGCTCCTATTTTCTTCTTTTTGTACAATATTGTTTTAGTGATATGGGGGTCTTTTAAGATTTCTGATAAATTCTATAAATAAGTTAAAATTTTTTTTCAATTTTTGTGAAAAATGCCACTGGTAATTTGATTGGAATTATATTGAATATATAAATTAGCTTGGGTATAACTGATATCTTAATTATAATTTTCTTCCAATTCAAGGATAAGTGATGTCTTTTTATTTTTAAAATCATATTCAGTTCCTTTTTTTTCGGTTTTTCATAGTTTTCCTTGTAGATAGAAGACTTTCACCCCTTTAGTTGGATGTATTTACAAGTTGGTGTGTGTGTGTGTGTGTGTGTGTTATAGCATGTTCATTATTGGTATATAAAAATGCTATGTAGGTTTTATTTAATATTGATTTTGTGTCTTACAGCTTTACTGTATTAATTTATCACCTCTAGGAGTTTTTTCATGGATTCTTTTGGATCATATTGTCTGCTAATAGGGACAATTTCACTTCTTTTTCTATTTGAATATCTTTCATTTTACTTTCTTGTCTAATTGCATTGGCTAGGATTTCCAGTACTATTAAAAAAAATAAAGAAAATGGACAGCCTTGTCTCATTCCTTTTTTTAGTGGAAAAGCTTTCAGCTTTTCTCTTCAGTATGTTAGCTATGAGTTTCTCATATGTGGTTTTATTGTACTTAGAAATGTATCTTATATTTTGTTGAGGTAGATCACCCCTTGGGGGATGATTTCTCACTTTCTGTCTCTCTGTCTCTCTTTCTCCACAGGGAGCACTGTACTCTATAGCAAAAAAATTTCAAAAACATTTTTGTAGAATTCAGAAGTGAAATTATCAGGACCTGGACTTTTCCTTATTGGGAGACTATTACTGATTCAATTTTATTGCTTACTGGTCTAGTCAGGCTTTCTATCTCTCTCTGGTTCAATCTAGGTATATAGTATCTGTCCAGATATTTGTCTAAATCACCTAGGTTTTCTTTTCGTTTTTTTTTTTTTTTTTGACATACCTGCTTATACTATTCTCTCATGATCTTTGGTATTTCTGTGATATCTGTTGAAATATTGTCTAATTCAATATTGGTTTTATTTTATCTGGTTAGTTCCTCTGTTTTTCTTGATTAGTTTAGCTAATGGTTTGTCTATTTAGTTTATGCTCAGAAAAGAAAAATAAAAAAATCTTTTCACATCTGATTTATTTTATTGTTCTTTTAGTTTCAATTTCATTTATTTCTGCTTTAAACCTTATTATTTATTCTAGTCCTTTTTTGCTTGTTTGTTTATTTTTGTTGCTTTCCCAGTTCCTTGAGATGCACATTAGGATATTTATTTGCCATTTTTCTATTCCTTTTTTTTTCTTTTTTTTTGTGAGCACGAGTTTTTATAAATGTCCTTCTTAGGACCATGGACCATTTTCCACTTTTGGAGAATTATGTTTATCATTAGTTTTGATCAATTTTAAAATCATGGTCTTTCAGTGTTTTTGAAGTTGTTCAGAGCAAATTATTTCATTTCTATCTGTGTGTTTCAGCAGATATTGACACTTATAGAGCCTGAAGATTCAGGGAGGCTGATTGGATTTGAGCAGACTCCTTCTACAGGTTAAATGACTAGATCATGCACTCCAGAATTGGAAAGTGGTCTGGTGTCCTGTCTTCCCCACTCTGACCTGGAGGGAGAAATCTCTAGAACTCTCTTCTCTGTCATGTTCTTACCCTTTTCTTTGGCCCACAATTATAGTCCAGGGAGGTCCAGAAGAGCTGTACTGTGAGTGGAGCCTGATGCAGAAGAATACCCATTCCTCTGGACTCGAGTCTGAAGTAAAGAAGAATATGGGCTCAACATGCTTGCCAGACAGAAGGTAGTGACTAAACTGGTAGTAGCTGGAATAGATGTGCTCTGATTTACATTCTCTGAACCCTCAAGGCTGTGAAGTCTTGCTTATAAGCAGAGCTTCATTTGCTGGTCAGCTTGCAGGATGGTGCAGTGCTCTGTGTCTTGGGCTGAGTGTAGTGAGAGTTTCATGGGTATTTTTGCAGCTGAATGTTTGTAAACTTCCCTACATTTCATGTTAGCTCCATGCTAGTTTCTTCTTCTGTGGTAGAGTTCTGGAATATGGGTGGAAGTCTGTAGTTCAGAGCTTCAAGGGAGAGTTTCTCTTGTTTTCTTCCCAGAGGGGAGTTGATGGTATGGTTCTGCTAGAGCTTTACTGGCTTCAGAGGCATAACTCCGTTTTTTCCTTTTTCAAGTAGAAATAAGGTCTTCCAGAAGTTCCTGCTGTATTTTTCTTGCACTTCATTAGTTATGCTTCACTCCTCTGCTGGTAGATTGGGCATTTATTAACTTTTCTTCTCAGAGAAATACTAGGATGGATGTACCTAGTCAGCCATCTTCCTTCCTCTGAGAAAATTTTAGTCTTTGGGGATCAGTAGTTAGCATAATGGCTATGTTGCTGGACTCCCACGTAGTCGACCACGGTTCACGTTCCAGACCCGGTGACTTAAAACTCACGCCGGGTGCGTGTGAGTATGTGCCCAAGATCCCGAGAGGGTAATGGAGGAGAAGGGATTGCGGCGTGACCATCCCTTCTGGGGGGTGATTTCTCTCTTTCTGTCTCTATCTCTCTCTGTCTGTCTGGCGAGCACACGCGCCCTATAGCAAATGGAATGAAATGCTTGATAACTCAAAAATCACTAGTAATTACAGACAAAACAAAGCTATAATAAACATCAAGTCATGTTATGGAAAATGAGAATTTTAATCTTGTAGTTAATAGTCATGTCCTCAAAAATGTGTGAATATTTGTGTATTGGCTTAAATCAATTAAAAAATTTGCCAGAGGGTATTATACTTGCCAGAGAGAGACTGAGAATGGACGAGAAGGAAAGCAAGAAAGCATCCTCCATGGGGCATGGTCATATTGTAATTCCTTCTCCTCCACTTCTCCCTCATTTCAGCATTTTTGGACATGCAAGTGCACACATGCAGCATGTTTTTCCAACTGCTGAGTCTGAGTTTCAAACCAACTGTTTTGATAAACAGGTCATGGGCTAGCCCATAGCAATTTTAAAAGTCTTTTTCTTTCATGAGAGACAGATGACAGAGAGCAAGTAAGACAAACACCTCAATGGGGTGGCACATCTTGATGCTCCCGTTTCCTTTCTTCAGCTGACCTGGATCAGAGGCACATGCGTGCATACCCAGAGTATATGGGTCAACTGGAAACCAAACTCCGATTTTTCATATGGCTTCCACCATTGCAGAGCATTGTGCTACCACTGTGCCACCATGCCTGACTCTTAAAAATATCAATTTTAAAATTTGGGGGCAACTAAAAAAACTTAGCAGTAAAAGGAACATTAAGTTTTAGCATAACAATATGAGTACATGGATACTGTTGGACCAAAGGGAAGGAGTTTATGGCCAGATAAGCTCCATTTATGCTACCAAATAACTCATGTGGACTCTTCAATTATGATAGTATAAATCAATGTATTCTTGTGGCTTTAAAAGAAAAGTAAATGTATAATTGGAACACATCGATATATAATTTACATTAAATGAAACAAACAAAAGCTTATTCTAAATCAGGTGTTGACAAGTAACCCTGGGACCACATCCGGTCAATGTTCCTATAAAGCAAATTTAATTGGAACACAGTCAGGCCCATTTCTTTACATGTTGTGCATAATAACTCTCATGTTATTAACAACAGAATTAAGTAGTTGCAATAGAGATCTTAGGGCTGGGAGAATTTAAAATACATCTGGTCCTTTACAGAAAAAGTTACCGATCCCTGTTCTAAAATATCTGTGTACTTGTCTTTATTATTTATTTTGCTTTGGTAAAAAAAGGTTTGGTTGTCTGTAGTCCTACTAATAATCAGAAATATTAATTTGGGGGCTAGAAAGTGACTTGGCAGCAAATCGTGAAACTCTGTGAAACTGACTGACGTGGGGAGGTTCTACGTTCATGTCCAGAGATGTCTCTGAGTATTAGGACATGGATGTACTTGTGAGTCAGAGCTGGCTAAAACTGTAATAGATTGTGATGTCAAGACCCCGTTGGTATTGCTGTCTCTCTGTCTCATTTATAGAACAAATACATAAGATCAACTTTAGAAATCATGATTTACCGGTTTTGATTTATTTTGAGTCATCTTTATTTAGTATTAATACCTACTATTGTTTGCATACCTATAGAAATATGAAGTGAGAATTAAGAAAGAAAAGAATTTCAATTGAAAATGAGCAGAGGATATAAAGTGGCAAGTCTCAAATAGGGAAATCATAATGCCTAAGAATTTGTGGAGAAATTCTTAACATCTTAGTAATCAGAAGTTACAAATTAAACACAAATGGAATAGTATTGTATATTCAGTAGTTTGACAAAAATAAGAAAGCTGGACATTATGAAGTATTGGAGAAGATACTGGTCAAGAGGAACCATCACCTCCCGTGTCACATAACTGGCAGCAACTAGTAAACTAACCTCCTTCTCGCTCAGAAATAAACTTCAAAGAACTTACCTCAGGGGAAAAAATCTCTCTCACAATCGCTGAAGCACAGCCAAGGCATTCACGGGCCAGCTGTGAAGTAAAACACTGAAGATCCAAAATAGAAAGAAAAACAGAAGCCACAGAACACTACCTAAATAACCAAAGAAGAAAATTCAACATAAGCCACCCTAAAATAACTGTTATTCTGAGGGACTCTCTGGGGGGGCTCTAGTCTCATAGCAGCTCAGAAATTACATAATCTTTGTTTTCTTAGTATCAGTATTTTACTAGGAGCACTTCGCTTCTTCAAAATTCTTAGTAACTCGAATTTTTATACTAAATGTAGAGGCACTAATAAGCAGAATACATAGTCTCCTGTGACAAAATTTTACTCTACTGTCATAAAAAATAATCTTTAATTTGAATTCTTCCTGTCTATCCTGCCCACAGAAAACTAGTTACATATTTAATACCAGTTCTTCTATGATAGAGAGACAATCCAGATACATTGCTTATTTCTCTTTCTGCTTGCCCAGGTTTAGTTTTTCCTATAATCATTCTGTAATTCTCACAAATTTCCTTGCCAAACAAAAGAAAGAAGAAGTAGTAAAAGTTTTTCCTTTGGGCGGCTATGATAGTAATTATGAGGGAGGGTATGTTCCTCCCTCATAATTATTTTCCAGTAAGCTTTATGAGCTCTTCCCAAAGTGAGAGGAGCATGAATGATTCGCTGTGCCTTTCCATCCACGGGCCCATGCACACGTGAGCCCATTTGAACATACTCTCACTTTCACATATACGGAAGAATGCTTTGACCTAAGGCAGAGATTCATTGGACCATATTCCCTAGTTTTCAAGGGCAATCTGCCTCCAGTAACCTTTTCACTTCCTAATGATTACTTTGTGTGCTGGTGTTCTTTGGAGTGATCTTCCTGCCAGTTATGCTTGGTGAACTCTGCCTTTTTTACAGAGTGTGCAGCAGAGTCCTCTCAAGTCATGACAGTTGGCCTCCTTGCATACATTTCTAGAAATAAGTAGTATTGGTTTGACACTGCTGAAAGCAAGAACTAAGGTCTGAACATGTTAAATTTCGGCAGTGAAAAAATTAGGACTAGTAAAAGATTTTTACCTGCTAAAATTCAAAGAAGTATTCTATGGTTTTCATGAATGATATTTATGTTCATAGGAGTGATTTTGTAGAATCATGAGAAAGATTTCGTGTGTTTTCAGTAGGTTATGAAGACTATGTAAAGGAATTCACACTATCAACTTAAGATGTTTGGATTCTCTCTGTACCACCTTTAATGTTTGTGATCATTCAAGGTTTAGGGGTTCTCTTATGCAGTAATAGATTATATGCAGTGGGAACAATTAATTAATAAAGCAAGGACAAAATGATGACCACGCACAGATAATATTTCGAGAAACTGTTGCAAGTGCATATTTTATTCCATTTCCTTGCTATTCTATTTTAACCTGTTTCATGAGAAGCTACATCATGCAATTGCAAATATGACTTGCCTGCATTTCTAAGTGGTTCCATTGGGCATTTTGTACTTTTCTGTGTCTCACAGTCTTAAACATTGCCAACAAGGTTATCATTTTATAGCGGTTGAAACGCTGCCATTCATCTGCTGTGATGTAATTTTACATACTCAGTCCAAACCGCAGCTGTGCATAACAATTCCATTGATGTTCTGTCAAATGTCACAAGCTTTCAAGTTCAGTACCTACACATTTATTGCACTGAAGCTGGAGATTACCTGAAAATCGTCTTGTCAGGTGCTTCTTCCCATTAGATATAGAGAAGATATGGGGGGCAGGGGAAGAGGCCCTTGCTACTTTCAAGTGTGTTATTAAAAATAAAAAATCCTAAACACTAGAGATACTCAGAAGTAATGATGGCAATGTATTTATTTTGGTAGCTCAGTGCCTAGCAGAATGTCTAGTTATATTCTTGCATTTGGAGGGAAGTGAGTAAATGAACGAAGCAGATGAAAATGTCTATGTCAGTCAGCCTGTCATTGCTTAATAGTCATTGACCTTAGAGCCCTCTGACAGGCACTATATAGGTAAATATATATTAAACAAAGAAAAAAAGAAAAAGAAGGGGAGGAGGAGGAAGAGAAGGAAAAGTTTTTGGCAATATATCATAGTACTTAAGATCGTGGATTTTAGAGTCAGATCAGTTTTGAATCTTGACTTTGTTATTTTCTGGTCATGTGACCTGATATGATTAAAAAAAACTCTTATGACTTTCTATTTTGTGCCAAGTACTGTTAAAGAAATTTACCCACATAAACTTACTTAAACCTCACAACTCTGTGATACACTGTACATGTAATTATAATTAGTAGTAGTAGTATTGCTGTTAATAACCACACTTGCAAATGAGACAATAAGGCCCAGAAAGTATACATAACTTGCTCAGCTAATAAATGGCAAAGCTGGAACAAAATTCAGTCCTCGTTCTTAACTACCGTGCTCAACCCTGGACTCTCTGTTACAGTGTTCCCTCTCAAGTCATTGGACTTTCCCTAGCCCAACTTCACAAACACAGACAATGGGATCATTACACCTACTCTGTAGGCTTAATGTGAGAATTACATTAGGTAATCACAAGGAACACAGTGTCCCCAAGACTACAGAGGCTGTGGATACATTCAGACCAATGATTCCTATTCTCTATGTTTTCGCCTTCAGTTGCAAACTCAGGGTCTCTAGACCTTCAGCAGGGCACATCTCCCCCACAGTCATTTATTGGAGTCTTCAGTTATACCTTACATGATGTCATGGGCCTGCCATCAGGTAGAGTGATCCTCTCTATCTTCCATTTTTGCTTTACCACTTCTTTATTAGTGACTGATTTTCATAGAATCCATGAGGATATCCCTTTGGTGGTACAGCTGATGGTATCATCTGAGTTTGTCTGCTTTTTGCCAAGGATATGGTCCATAGATATGTTCCTGCAGCAACCAGTCTTGCAGGAAGCTCAAATCCCATGCACTAACGGTGACCAACTCTCTATCAGGGTATGCTTTCCAACATGATTCGTCAGGTCCCTAGGGACATTTACTAGAAAGTCATATGCACATTGCTCCTTGAATTCCACTTCCCAACTCATTTCCTTTCTGGGGCTTCAAACCAATTCAAGAATCTGAGCAAGGAAAAGATATTCTTTTCCCTTCAGTGGTCTCCTGGGATGTCCAGAGCATGAAGACATATACAGTTCTTCTCACTCAGCAGTCAGACAAAAACTGAGTCCTTCAGGCAAATCTGCTTATGTAAATAGACACTACAGATTTCTGTGGTACTGACTTCTCATTAGCAGATCCATCAAGATAAATTCTTTGTAAATTCAGCCAGACTAGATATACACAATGTACTTAGTAATAAACACAGCAAACATTCATTTTTCTTTGTTACCATTAACCCAAGAAATAGATACTCTAAAATTGGGTGTCCAACCATATGTCAAATCATTCATTTAGCAAATTTCTTTTTTTGCCATAGGGCGAGTGCCACCACGCCCTCGCAGATTTCTTTTTAAAAACATAACGTACCAAATTTTCAAAGTGAATAGAGGAGAAGCCACAATCTCTTCAGTTTAGATGTTTGCAATCTTCTTGAATAAAAGAGACATACATACTAGAAACATTGAGTTAAATAAGTGCATACGTGTGTAAATGTTAACACTTATTCATAGATTCAGTCACCAAATATGTATTGACTGTCTTACCATGCATCAACATTGTGATGGGGATTAGACATTTAGTGTATAAAAGGGATATTCTCTCTGTCATCACAGAGCTTATATTATATTGGAGAGATTAAGAAATATGTAACAAGATAAGAAAACACTGAACACCTTTATGCAATTAAAAAGTACAGGCTGGAAGAGTAGAATTTCAGAGAGGGAGACTGCATTAGTTTTCTGGGGTTACCATAACAAAATACTATGGACTGGGTGGTTCGCAACTTAGAAATTTATTTGCTTCTAGTTCTGGAAGCTAGAAGTCTGAGATCAAGTGATCGGAAG
>NW_006160032.1:3789547-3807196 GCF_000334495.1 Tupaia belangeri chinensis
GGTTTGCAGATGACCGTCTTCTCCTAGTGTCTTCACATGGTCTCCCTTTGGTGTGTGTATCTGTGTCTTAATCTTTTCTTTTAAGGACATCACTCATATCAGATTAGGGCCCACCGTAATGACCTCGTTTTAATTCAACTAACTCTTTAAATACCCTACCTCTAAATACAAGTACATTCTGTGGCACTGAGCAGTTAAGACTTCAGTATATAGATTCTGGGATTTGAGACAGCACAGTTCATCCGTAACAGAAATCATTAACATTATCTGACAGGGTTACTTAGTGCTGCCCCAAGAAAATTTGGAAGGGAATCATGTGAGAATTAAACACGTCTCCTTGGGCCCACCTCTTAGAGTGTATGAGACAGACAAATGATATTATTTTGCTTTCCAGATGATCCGATATAGATTCAGGCTTTTTACCCCTAGTACAATAGTGAAGAAGAGTCAAAAGACATTATGCATTGAATATACGGTGAGGCTTGAGTCGAACACTGATGGGTTAAGTATATTTGGGTATCAGTAGTTCTCAAACTTTTCAGTCTTAAGACCCTCTTTAAGCATTGGCAACAACTTTTGCATATATAAGTTATATGTATCAAAGTTATCTTATTAAAAATTAAAAGATATTTCAAAATATTTATTAATATGTTAAAAACAATAAATCAGCATATGTAGATATAAATGGCATAATTTTTAGTGAAAAAATACCCATGCTTTTTAAAACAAAGGAGTGTCATTGTTTTATGCTTGCAGTTTTCTATGTATGACACGTGGGTCAATACAATACTTTTGCAGTCTCATATCTGGATCTACATTCAATCTTTTTGATATCACTTAAATTGTAACACCCTTTAGAAAACTTCACATTTTTAGAATGAGAAAAAATTTAATAACATTTTGGCAACATTATTGAACTAGTATTTTTGAAAGAAATATTTTATTTAACTTTATTTATTTACTTATTTATTTTAATTTGTCCCAAGAGGGACAGAAGGTGAAAGAGAGAGAGAGAGAGAAAATGCCAGCCACCTGGTCTGGGACTCGAACTGTGGTCAGCCTTTTGGGAATCCAGAGCCCCTAACCACCATACCATCTGCCAGCCCCATTGAAGTAGTTTTGATCTCTGAGATTTCTGAAAGGGTCTCAGAGATTCCCAGGTATCCCTATATCTGGAGAATAGTTTGTGGATAACTGTTGTAAACTAGAAGTTAATTTTTTCCCCCTAATTAGGTCAGCTGTATGAGAAAATATTTCTCATAGGAATGACTGTGACCTGTTTAATGAGAACACAGTTATCTTGGCAAGAATGAGGTGGAGGGTTTCTTTGACTTTTCAGAGACATGCATCCATCCTTATGGTATGGCTGCTGTTTTTCATCCCAGTTATTTTATTGCTGTTTTCTTTCTGATTAAACTTTAGGAGGCAATATAGCCTAATGATTAAGAACAAGGAACTACAAACTCTTTCTATAAAGTGCCAGATGATAAATATTTTAGGCTTTGCAGTCTGTGTGGTCCCTGTCACAACTACTCAACAGTGCTATGGAAGTGTGAAAAGCAGCCACAGACAATACATATATGAATGAGCATGGCTCTGTTCCAGTACAACTTTATTTATGGACACTGCGATTTGAATTTCATACAGTTTTCATGAGTCATAAAATGTTCTTGTTTTTCTTAACCGGAAGAGTGATTTCCTTTGCAGATGACCGTCTTCTCCTAGTGTCTTCACATGGTCTCCCTTTGGTGTGTGTATCTGTGTCTTAATCTTTTCTTTTAAGGACATCACTCATATCAGATTAGGGCCCACCGTAATGACCTCGTTTTAATTCAACTAACTCTTTAAATACCCTACCTCTAAATACAAGTACATTCTGTGGCACTGAGCAGTTAAGACTTCAGTATATAGATTCTGGGATTTGAGACAGCACAGTTCATCCGTAACAGAAATCATTAACATTATCTGACAGGGTTACTTAGTGCTGCCCCAAGAAAATTTGGAAGGGAATCATGTGAGAATTAAACACGTCTCCTTGGGCCCACCTCTTAGAGTGTATGAGACAGACAAATGATATTATTTTGCTTTCCAGATGATCCGATATAGATTCAGGCTTTTTACCCCTAGTACAATAGTGAAGAAGAGTCAAAAGACATTATGCATTGAATATACGGTGAGGCTTGAGTCGAACACTGATGGGTTAAGTATATTTGGGTATCAGTAGTTCTCAAACTTTTCAGTCTTAAGACCCTCTTTAAGCATTGGCAACAACTTTTGCATATATAAGTTATATGTATCAAAGTTATCTTATTAAAAATTAAAAGATATTTCAAAATATTTATTAATATGTTAAAAACAATAAATCAGCATATGTAGATATAAATGGCATAATTTTTAGTGAAAAAATACCCATGCTTTTTAAAACAAATGAGTGTCATTGTTTTATGCTTGCAGTTTTCTATGTATGACAAGTGGGTCAATACAATACTTTTGCAGTCTCATATCTGGATCTACATTCAATCTTTTTGATATCACTTAAATTGTAACACCCTTTAGAAAACTTCACATTTTTAGAATGAGAAAAAATTTAATAACATTTTGGCAACATTATTGAACTAGTATTTTTGAAAGAAATATTTTATTTAACTTTATTTATTTACTTATTTATTTTAATTTGTCCCAAGAGGGACAGAAGGTGAAAGAGAGAGAGAGAGAGAAAATGCCAGCCACCTGGTCTGGGACTCGAACTGTGGTCAGCCTTTTGGGAATCCAGAGCCCCTAACCACCATACCATCTGCCAGCCCCATTGAAGTAGTTTTGATCTCTGAGATTTCTGAAAGGGTCTCAGAGATTCCCAGGTATCCCTATATCTGGAGAATAGTTTGTGGATAACTGTTGTAAACTAGAAGTTAATTTTTTCCCCCTAATTAGGTCAGCTGTATGAGAAAATATTTCTCATAGGAATGACTGTGACCTGTTTAATGAGAACACAGTTATCTTGGCAAGAATGAGGTGGAGGGTTTCTTTGACTTTTCAGAGACATGCATCCATCCTTATGGTATGGCTGCTGTTTTTCATCCCAGTTATTTTATTGCTGTTTTCTTTCTGATTAAACTTTAGGAGGCAATATAGCCTAATGATTAAGAACAAGGAACTACAAACTCTTTCTATAAAGTGCCAGATGATAAATATTTTAGGCTTTGCAGTCTGTGTGGTCCCTGTCACAACTACTCAACAGTGCTATGGAAGTGTGAAAAGCAGCCACAGACAATACATATATGAATGAGCATGGCTCTGTTCCAGTACAACTTTATTTATGGACACTGCGATTTGAATTTCATACAGTTTTCATGAGTCATAAAATGTTCTTGTTTTTCTTAACCATTTAAAAATGCAAAAACTATTCTTAATTCCATACACAAACAGGCGATGAACTAGAATTGGCTCCTAGGGCTAGAGTTTGCTTCATAGTTATGAGAGCAGGCTTTGGAGACATACTGGGAGTCAAACATTGATTCAACGATTTATTAGCTGAGTAATCACAGGCAAGGAAGTGCCTCCAATCTTCTACTTCCCCGACTACAAAATGGGAATAATGATAATGACTTTATGAGGGTACATTAAGTTTAATATATACAAAAGATTAATTGTAGTTCTCGGACCAAGTAAGTTCCTGATTACTGGTCATAACTATCATTGCTGGTTATTGTTTTTATCAACTGATGTACCATTCTAGATTAACGACTGAGCTGAATCCTATTATGAGCTTATTTTTGATCTAATAATGAGAGAAAAATACATTTTATTATGGAAGACCTAAACTAGTTATGCATAAATTCAAACAAGATATTTCCTTCCATAGGTCTCATTTTCTTCTCCTTTAAACTGAAGTTGGTGGGAGGCCAGGTCCACTCTAAAATTCTGAAGACTCTGAATCTAGAAACACTAATTGGCTGGCTTGTGCCCTTATTTTCCTATCAAAAAATGAGAGTGAAACAATATGGCCATTCCTTTGGGAAATATAAGAATTTTTAAATATCCTCTAGAGAAAGAAAGTTCAACACTTCAGGTCATTTTAATTAACTAACAAATATAAGGCCCTATGAGACTATGAAATATTATTGACTCTTCTTCCATTTTTGGTTGCTTACCCATTACCCGTGCTAGTTGCAAATTTCCAGTTTTCTAAATTAACTTTTAGGTTTAGGCATATAGAACGTAGCATGCATTTTATTTTATTTTATCTCAGCACATAATAATTCAGTCTGAGTTGAAGTAGAGTTATGAAACAACAAAATTACATTTGTGTCATTTGAGCACTTTTGATAGGAATAGAGACCAAATTAGGGCAACTTACTTGAATGGGAATTTATTATATTGGTGCACGTGGGAGGCTCCCATGGCTCAAAAGTTTATGTCTGAGATCTAGTTCGTCATTGGTTAATTTTGTGTTAGTGTTCATTGAATTCTCCTCTCACTTATAACTGACCATTACCTACATATTATTTACACCAAACCTTTTTTTAAGTGTAACTTTTTAAAGACAGAGAGAGAGAACAAGAGAAATATATGACCTCAACAAGGTTATATGCTACAGTCCTTCCCCAGCCTTCTCAACCAGGGCATGCACATGCACGCCTTGTACATACAGGTCAACCCAGGAGCCCACTCTCAATCTTCCATATGGCTTCCAGCATTGCAAACTGTTCTGTTACCACTGTCACTGTGGCTGGGTAGTCAGATCAAATCTTGGATAGAGCTATTTCTATTGGTTTAAAAACTATTTGCCTCTATTATGGATAACTAGCTCAATATTTAATGAGAAACTACTATAAGCAAAATTTTATATCAGGCACTGACAATGTAACATTAAACAAAGCAACAGGCCCTGCTCTATAAAGGAAAGAGAAGGAGGAAATGAAAATAAATAAGATAATTTTAGATATTAATAAGTGTTAGGAAAAACTCTTTGGGCACTACTTTAGATATACTGTTCAGCACAGGTCTCTTGGAGGAGGGAACATTCAATTCAAGACCTGTAGGTTGAGGGGACTAACCTTATGCAGATGATGGTGATGGCGACAGTGTTGAGTTGATGATAGCCATGATGATGGAAGCAAACACATGAAGTGATATCCTATGCAAGCTATTACTCTAAATGTAATATATGCACCAACTCTTTTATTTATCATAATCTCTCTACCAGATGGGTAATACTAATCAGTTTTACAGGAAAGAAATTTGAAACACACAGAGAATAAGTCACTTCCTCATAAATATTAGAGCCAGAATTTGAACCGAAACCTCAGCATTTTTTTTTTAGTAGAGGTTTTTGCTATAGGGCGCATGCGCTCGCCAGACAGAGAGACAGAAAGCAAGAAATCACCCCCCAGGGGGGATGGCCACACCACAATCCCTTCTCTTCCATTCTCCTCTTGGGATCTTGGGCACGCATGCAAATGCGCCCGGCTTGAGTTTTAGGCCACTGGGTCCGGGATGCGAACCGTGGTTGACTAAGTGGGAGTACAGTGACATAGCCATTACGCTAACTGCTGGTCCCCCTCAGCTTTTCTTTAAAATACCACAGTTTCTCTGATAAAAAAGCATTGCAAGCAGAAGCAACAGCAAATACAAGGTCTATTTTATAAAGTCAGTCTTGCCGTCTCATAGTCAGTAGCTTCCTAGAGCTGGAGATTGTGGATGAGAAGGGGAAGCTGGTTGCAGGGGGTGGGGCATCATGACCAACACATCGGGACAGTTCAGCCAAGTCACCCCACTCAATCCAGTATGCCAAAAAAATAAGCAACTACATGGGGACCAGCAGGTGGCGTCGTGGTTAAAGTGCTGGACATTCCCACATGGCTGACTATAGTTCAAGTCCTGGGCCTGGTAGCTTTCTTTCTTACTTTCTCTCTCTTTTTCTCTCTTTCTCTGTCTCTCTCTCTCTCTCTCGTCAAATTAAAATAAATGAATGAATAAATAAAATAAAATAAATCTTTTATAAAAATAAGCAAATACAAAGAAGATGCTGAGGACCAGCAGGTGGTGTGGTGGGTAAGGTGCTGGGTACTCCTACATGACTGACAACAGTTCAAGTCCCAGACTTGGTGGCTTGCTTTATCTCTTTCTCTCTCTCCCCCTCTCTGTATTTGTATCTCTTCCTGGTCAAATTAAAATAAATGAATGAATAAATTAAATTAATCTTTTTAAAAAAGTAGATGCCGATTTACAAGCACATCAAAAAATGATATATTCATGTGAATTATTATTCTCAATTATCTTCAGAAAAATGGTTTGGTCATTTTTGTTTAAACAAATTTGATCATTTAAATACTGCTCGTGGAGGAGAGCAGTAGATGGAATAGTGGTTGCATCACTGGACATCCCACATGAATGACCACAGTTGGAGTCCTGGATCCGGTGGCTTGAAACTCACTTTGGATGCATGTGAGTAAATGCCCAAAATCCCAAGAGAAGAATGGAGGAGAAGGAATTTCAGCATGGCCATCCCTCAAGGGGTGATTTCTCATTTTCCTTCTCTGTCTCTCTGGCAAGCACACACGTCCTATAGCAAAAATAAATAAATAACTAAATAAATAACCAAAACAAAATTGATAGTGTGAAGTAAATATGTTTTTTATTAGCTCATTTCTTTTACTATGTTATTTCTTGATAAATATTTTAGAATTTGCACTCTATGTGGTCTCTGTCACAACACTCAACTCAATTTCTGAAACAACTCTTTTTTTTTTTAATCACACAGAATGTTTTACCATATATCTGGCTTTAATTTATATTTCAGGTATCTAAACCACAAAGGGTGTATCAGTCAAATCCACAAACCCCAAAGCAGTTCAAGAACTTCTCTTTGCATCTGAATTGGGTCTATCCTTTCACAGTCAGGACAATTCCATGCCATCCTTCTGAAAGGTCTTTCATGTTGTTGGAAGACCTGGTAGGATCTCCATCATCCTATGACCATGCTGCACACTGATTTATTATGAATACCATACTGTGTGTTATACGACAGAGATAAATGGATTCATTCATTCATTCATTCATTCATTTTGAAAACAACAGTTTAAAGTGAAGTGTAACACAGATGGAACAGTTGAAATGGCATCACATTAAGTATATAATTTATATAAATTAGTACAATGGACATAGATATTTTATGGTAATAATTTTTTTTCTACTTTCATCTAAGATTGTCTAAATTATGGTACTGTTGAAATAAATAATAATAAACTTCTCTGTGAGAAAAAAAAGATAACTAGTAACCAATTTGATCCTAAATAGTAACCTACTTGGTCATAACTAATAAGCCAAGTCATTTACCAGTCCTATTAACAAACTTAGTTACTAATACTCACTAGTAATCAACTTGGCTCTAAGTCACCAACCTGGTTACTAACGAGTAACCAATCCTAGCTAATAACTAACTTTGTCCTAACTAGTGATTAGCAAGGTTACTACTCTTAACTATTAGCCTACTTGTTCATAACTAGTAGTCAACTTGATCCTAATTATTTCTAACTCGTAACCAATACGGTCCCAACTTGTAACCAACTTGCTCCTACCTGCTTACTAACTAGTAATCATCTTGTTCTTAACTAGTGACCAATTTGGTCTTAACTAGTACCTGACCTGGTAACTATGAAAATGATGAACATAATATATCTAATTTTCTAGTTGTTTTTGATCACGCTTATAAACAATCTAATTAACTGTGGGAATTAATCTTCTGAATAATCGGTTGTGGTTTTGGCACAAAATGAGTCTGAGTTTTAATTTTTGTACACAGATATTTCAACTAACTAGCTTCTGACCAGGTCCTAACTAATAGCCAGCCTGGTAACCAGCCTTAATTAGTAATCGACTTGTGTGTAACTAACTAACTTGGTCCTATCTAGTAACCACCCTGGTCACTATGGAAATGAAAATAAAATACATCTATTGTAATTTCATTGTTTTCCAATGTAGTATAAACCATTGAATTAACTATGGAAATTGTTCCTCTGAAAAACTGGTTACGGTTTTCAACACAAGATTAAGTGTGAGTTTTAACTGTTGTACAGAGAAAATTCACCTAATTAGTAACCAATTTGGTCCTAAATAGTTGCTGATGACCTGGTCCTAATTAGTAGCCTACCTGGTTATCAGTCCTAACTAATAGCTAACCTGGCCCTAACTGCTTGCTGACCTAGTAGGATCTACAGCCCTAATTAGTAGCTTAACTGGTCTTACTTAGTAACTTAGGCTGGTTACCAGCCCTAACTGGTAGCCAGTAGCCAACCTGGTTACCAGCCCTAATGAATAACCAACTTGGTCCTAAGTGGTAACCAACTTGTTCCTAAATAGTAACCAATATGGTCCTACTGAGTAACCAACATAGTAGTCCTAACTAGTAGCCAATATGGTCCTCACTAGTAATCAACCTGGCTACTAGTCCTTACTAGTTATCAACATGGTCCTAACTAGTAACCAATTTGGTCTCAATTAGAAACCAACCTAGCTGCTAATACTAATTATTAGGTTGTCAGGAAAATCATGATGTAGTCTTCCATGTTTTCCTATGCAAAAATACATCATTACTTTCCAGACAATCCAATAGTTACTAACTTGACCCTAACTAGTAACCAACCTGGTCACTATGAAAATGACAAAAATAATTTAATTTCCTAGTTTTTTTTTTTTTGGAGAGGTTTTTGCTATAGGGCATATGCACTCACCAGAAAGACAGAGAGAGACAGAGTGACCGAAAGTGAGAAATCACCCCCCAGGGGGGATGGCCATGCTGCAATCTCTTCTCCTCCATTCTCCTCTTGGGATCTTGGGGATGCATGTACATGCGCCCAGCATAAGTCTAAGCCACCGGATCTGGGACTCAAACTGCGGTTAATGGGAGTCCAGCAACATAGCCATTATGCCAACTGCTGGTCCCTCTAGGTTTTTTTCCAGTGTGTTTATAAGCCATCTATCATCTGTGGGAATATCATTGAGGATACTAACATTTACGGTGCACCTACTACTGGTTAGATACCATATAAAGTATTTTATTTGCACTCTAATAATCAGAAGACAGTTCCAGATAGTTCCTACTTCTGAAGAAGTAAAAGCTCAGAGAGGTAAAGTAGTTTGCACATAGAGCTAATAAATAGCCAAATTAGGATTAGAACATGTTTGTCAGACTATTCTGATGACATTTCTCTTAACGTTCTACAAGATTTTATTAAAAATTATGAACAAATAGTTCCTATATATGTGTGTGGGTGTGTGTGTGTGTGTGTGTGTATGACAGAGTTTCACAGGTAACTAAAGGAGTTTTTTTTCAGAGCCTTTAATATACTAATATGCAAAGTAAAGTTCCAAGAAAATAATATAGTATCAATGTTGACCATACGTATTTAATTAATAAATCCCATGTCTACACACCTCCCCAAGAGTATGGTATGAATATTGAACTTTGAACACTTTTGACAGGCCTATACATGCAATATTTAATATATTAAAGGGCAAGAAGTGTTGGGCCCAGAAGATGGAGTAATGGTTATGTTGCTGGCCTCCCACGTAGTTGACCATGGTTCGAGTCACAGACCTGGTGGCTTAAACCTCACTCCACGTACATGTGCATGCATGCGTGCCCAAGATCCCGAGCAGAGAATAGAGGAGGAATTGTGACATGAACATCCCCTGGGGAGTGATTTCATGCTTCTTGTCTTTCTGTCTTTTTCTGTCTATCCAACAAGTACACACGTTGTTTACCAAAAATCTCTCACAAAATAAAGAGAGAGAGAAGGACTAAGGGTGATAAAATAAAAAGGATCTAATGGGACAAGCATAGGTAAAATCCAAATTTTCTACACCACATTGGAAAAAATAAATAAATTTTAAAAGATAGTCAAAAAAGAGAATATATAACTAAGTAGATAGACTAGTTTTATGGATAAACATAGGAATAATCAAATAGTGGTAAAGTTACAGGAATAAAAAGTTTTTAAAAAAAAGCACTGTAATGACAGACACCAAGGAAGGAGACTATCACAGCTGGATATGAAAGAAACAAAACAGAAAGTGGGCAACATTGAGGAATAAACGCACAAGGGAATCTTGTGGAAGTAGCAAGGGTCGAAATGACAGAGGGGAAAATCCATCAAATCTGTGAAATAAGGAATCTTCAGTTAATCTTGAAAGACTGGTTTTCTTTGAGCAATGAGGACTGAAACCATATTAGGTGTGACTAAGAAAAGTGAAGGTAGAGAACGTGGAACCTCTTTCCCCTTTGAAGGTGGCCCGATTAAACTCAGTAAGCAGTAGCACTCTCCAGGACAGCTTCATTTAGGAAAGAGAAAAATCTGAGTAAATATGAAAGCAGAAAACAAAGACTTAGCCAAGTGGTGAAGGATAATAAGGAACCAGTATTTCCAAAGAGATTTGAGGACTTGAGACCCAAAAGTAGGTCTCATTTGATTTGAAAGTGGCAGAACTCCACTGAAATTGAAGAAAATGTGAGAAGGGTGAAAAAAATAGAAGAATTCTACAGAAGAAAAAGCAAGAACATTACTACTTTTTGTGATCATCCAACCTATTGATATCTGCGAAATAAAAATAAAATAATTTTTTCAAGGAGGAACTGAAAGTGTGGGGTTGTTAACTTGAGGGTAGTGAAAAGATTTTGAAAACTCGACAGTACATATTATTTGGAACAAAACCAATTTGGTCAAATCTTATAAAATTGCTTAAATATGATCATTTTTACTTACATATGTGTTTTTATTTTGACATGTAAACATTTCATAAGATTTAACCTAATGATATAAGTAACTCATAACTCAACTAAGACTGAGTAGCATGAACTTAAAAGTCCACATATATTTTAACAGTTCTTTGAATATTAAACAAGGAAAGAAGGTAGGAAGAAGACACCAGGAAATGAGCCCGAAAAGATGACCAACCAAATACTGAGGTGTAAACAGTGAGTGGTGCTAATGAATATCTTCAAACTATTGATCAGTTAGTAATGCAGTATTGGAGCCAGAGAGGGTTGGCTTAAGGGAGCAGTATGTTTGTGAAGGAAGAAGGCTTGAAGAAAAGGTTAAAATTAAGATATGACTTGCAAGATAAAAATATTCTTTTTTTATTTTTTTTTTGAGAGGTTTTTGCTATACGGCGTGTGCGTTCGCCAGACAGACAGAGAGAGACAGAGAGACAGAAAGTGAGAAATCACCCCTCAGGGGGGATGGCCACGCCGCAATCCCTTCTCCTTCATTTTCCTCTCAGGATCTTGGGCACGCATGCACACGCGCCCAGCATGAGTTTAAGCCACTGGGTCTGGGACTCGAACCACAGTCGACTACGTGGGAGTCCAGCGACATAGCCATTACGCTAACTGCTGGTCCCGATAAAATATTCTTTAAAATACAGTCAGGTGGGTACTAATATTTAATATTAGCTTATTGTAACCTTTTTACTTTACAAACTTTAAAATGTTTTATAACTTTTTGACTTGTACTAATGCTTAGCTTAAACACAAACATATTACCTAGCTATCCAATACTTTTTCAATAGTTTATATCATTGCCCTAACTTTTTTTTCTAGTTTTGAATTTTTAATTTTTTTAACTAAAATAATGATTAAAAGTATATAGCATAGCAGATACATAAACCAGTAACAAATTTATTTATCATCATCATCAAAAATTACCTACTGCAGGATTGGCAAGTGGCATGGTGGTCAAACATGGTTGGAGTCCCAGACCTGGTGGCTTGCTTTCCCACTTTCCTTCACTTCCTCCCTCCCTCCCTTCCTCCCTTCCTCCCTCCCTCCCTCTCTCCCTCTCTTCCTTTCTCCCTCCTTCCTTCTCTCCCTCCCTCCCTCCCTCCCTCCCTCTCTCCCTCTCTCCCTCTCTCCTTTCTTCTCTGGTCAAATTGAGATAAATGAATAAATAAAGTTAAGTAAAATAATTCTTTAAAAAAATTATGTACTATACATATATGCTACATTTTCATACAATTTATGCAACTGGCAGTGCAGTAAAGGTTTACACCAGCACCACCATAAATATGTCATATCATAGGTTATAGGCATTCTTTGACTCCATCATAACCTTATGGGATTACTATAATACTAGAACTGTTATACAGCACATGCTTTTTTTTTTTCCTTACTTTTCTTCTTGCCATAGGGCATGTGTGCTCACCAGAGCAGAGAGTGAGAGTGAGAGGGAAAGTGAGATATCACTCCCTAGTGAGGATGGCCATGCCAAATGCCTTCTCCTCCATTCTACTCCTGGGATTTGGGGCACACATGCACAGGTACCTGGTGTGATTTTCAAGATTCCAGGTCTGGACTTGAACCACAATTGGTCATGTGGGAGTGCAGTGCCTTAACCACCACGCCTCCTGCTGGCACACATGTATGCTATTTTGTATCTTTTATACCATATTTTTATGGCACCTTTTGTATGTGTAGATACACATTGTGTTATGATTATCTATAATAATCAGTGCAATAATGTGCAGTACAGGTTTGTACAAAGAATAAGTGTCACCAAAAAGCCTAGGCCTGTAGTAGGCTATACCACTTAGGTTTGTATAAATATGTTCTATGATATTTGCACAGTGACAATATCACTCAACACATATCTCAGAATCTATCGCCATATTCCCATTTAAGTATAACCTAGTCACGGTTTCCTGGGCAAGGTTACCACTATCCCCTGTACAGAAACATCAGTGAATATTCTGAATATTCAAACTGTTTTTACAGACATAGATATTAATACATTTTTATGGAAGAAGCCATTTTACTTCATTTTTAAGCAATGGTATTGCTAGAAAAAACTTGGTGTATGAGAGACTTTAGGTTCTTAGCCACATAATGCCTTCCTGCAATTAGGTTCTTAGCCACAACTCTCCGCCTTCAGCTATTCTGTAGTTACACTTCTAATTCAAAATTGAGGAAGGATTGGAGCCACTGTATGTTAAGAATGTGGAGGGACTACAAGATGGTGCAGTGGTTAAAAGATAATACTTTGAAAGATGATGCTTGAGAAGTTTCCGTTTGGTGTAGAGATCTCCCGGAATCCAGCAGACACATGATTGCCCATGGGCAAGGTTAGGCTGAGGGCTGGGGATGGATCATGGCATCAAGACCCTGTTGGGATGTGCGCTCTCTCACTTTCTCTCACTCATGGAAAAAATAAATGACTACGTTTTATTTGTTTGTTTGTTTTATTTTGTTTTTCCTAAGAATTTTCAAAGAGTTTGGGGGCCAAGATGTTAGGTGTATTATTATTATTATTATTATTATTTTAGCTTTTGCCATAAGATGTGTGTTCTGATCAGAGAGAGACAGTGAGAGGAAAAGTGAGAAGTCACCCTCAGGGGGAATGGCCACGTCACAATCTTTTCTCCTCCATTCCCTTCCTGAGATTTTAGGCCTGTACACACACAAGTGCCCAGTGTGATTTTCAAGCCAGGTCAGGGACTTGAACCCAGGTGACCATGTGGGAGGACAGTACCTCAACCACTGCACTACCTGCTGGCCCCATATATAATAGATTTTAATTCACAGAGGAAAGACTGGTTGTACACCTAAGGAAGATGTATGCTTAACCCTTTCTCGTCTCACAAATTGAGAGCAATGAGAGAAGGGAGAGCCTACAATGATTGCTCTATAAAATACATATTAGAAAGTTTGGTTTCTCCTTAAAAGAGAATATGAATTTTTATTAAAAAATAATAATGTTAGGGCCAGCAGATTGAGTAATGGTTACATTGCTAAACTCCCACGTACTCAACTATGGTTTGAGTCCTGGACCCTGTAGCTTAAAACCCATGCCAGTGCATGTGCATGCATACCCAAAATCCCAAGAGGAGGATGGAGGAGAAGGGATTGTGATGTGGCCATCCTTCCTAGAAGGTGATTTCTTGCTTTCTGTTCTCTGTCTCTCTGGCAAATGCACATGCCCTGTAGCAAAAATCTCTCTCAAAAAAAATAATAATAATGTGGTGAAATATGTCCAAGGGGAGATAAGAAATGGCTCGATATTAATTTTATATTGCTGCTATAATAAATTATGACAAATTTAGTAGATTAACACAACACATTTATTTTCCTACAGTTCTGTACAAGTCAGAATTGTCAGAAGTCCAACCTGGGTCTTAGTGGAATAAAAGCAAGGTGTCTGCAAGGCTGTGAAGCATCCTGTAGGCTCTTGGGGAAAATCACTTTTCCTTTTCGATGTTCTAGAAGCTGCCAATCACTTTTCCTTTTCCATGTTCTAGAAGCTGCCAATTCCATGATGCATATTCCTCTTTCTCCCTCTCTACAGCAAGCAAAAACATTGCATTTCTATGATCATTCTTCCATGGTAACATCTCCCTCTGACTTTCTCTTATCCCTCCCTCTTCCGGTTTTAAGGACCTTCATAATTAATTA
Source organism: Tupaia belangeri chinensis (assembly GCF_000334495.1). NCBI lineage: Eukaryota > Metazoa > Chordata > Mammalia > Scandentia > Tupaiidae > Tupaia > Tupaia belangeri. The sequence goes on from NW_006160032.1 coordinate 3,803,991, forward strand.
CATAAGGCCCACATAAATGATCCAGGGTAATCTCCTTATCCTAAGGTCTGCCGAGTATCGAACTTAATTCCATCTGCAATGTTAATTCCCCTTTACCTTGTAACCTAACATATTTGCAGTTTCCAAAGGTTAGGGCATAGATCTCTTTGAGGATTAGGAAACAGGAATCTTTGGAGTGAGACATTACGCCTCCTCTCACAGCCCATTTCACTTCCCATGACAAGACTTCCTCTATGGCACTGTGCAGGTATCCTTTTCCTCTACTTAACGAGATGGAAACGTGTGTAGAGTGCTCAGAACAAGGTTTGGCATGTGGTAAACCCATGTTGGGGACTTTTAATTTCATATTTCATGCAAGGGGATAGTGATTCTTGGAGAAAGGATTTATTTTTATTTATTTATTTTTTCAGAGAGTTTTTTTTTTTTTTTTTGCTATTTATTTTTATTTATTTTTTTCAGAGAGGGTTTTTTTTTGCTATAGGGTGCATGCACACGCCAGAAAGACAGAGAGACAGAAAGCGAGAAATCACCACCCCCTCAGGGGTGATGGCCATGCTGCAATCCCTTCTCCTCCATTCTCCTCTTGGGATCTTGGGCACGCAAGTACATGTGCCCGGTTTGAGTTTGAGCCACCCAGTCCGGGACTCGAGTCACAGCCCATTACATAGGAGTCTAGTGACATAGCCATTACGTCGACTGCTGGTCCCAGAGAAAGGAGGTCTGACTGACCCCAAAGTCGATGTACTTAGGCATGATAAGCCTACAACAAAGCTAAACATTAAGTAGCAGAAATACTGATGTATTATTGCTTTGAATCTTTCCTGATTAAGGGTAGAAAATGTATCAGGTTTTATAGAGGGTATGATTAAATTATGTTTTTATCAAGCATTTATTGAGCACTTACACACTGTCAGATCTTATTGTAGGCTCTGGGGGAAATGGTGATAATTGGGACAGGCACATTTCAATCTTTTATTCTAGTCAGTTTTTTGGTATGTGTGTGTGTTTTCTTTTTTCCAGGGTAGGGCTGGGAGGTATTCGTTGGGTCATACAACCAACTGAGCAATACATATTATGCTTTGGGTGTTAAGAGGCAGTGTGGTCGGTGGGGTATAACACCTACCTACCCTTTCAAAGATATTCACATCCTAAAGTCAGGTGTAGTGGAACTTGCCTGTGGTACCAGCTACCAAGGGACTCTGAGACAGATTGTGACAGAGAGACTTTGTCTAAATAAAGAACAATAAAAAATAAACGTCCACATTCTAATCCCCAGAACATGTGAATATGTTACTTTACATGGCAAAAAGAACTCTGCACATGTGCTTCTTATAAGGGCTTTGAGATGAGGATATTATCTTGGGTTATCTGGGAGAGCACAGTCACATAGTCCTTTAAAATACTTGTTCATTGGGGGACAACAGATGGCATAATGGTTACATCGCTGGACTCCCAACATAGTCAAATATGGTTGGAGTCTTTGACCTGGTGACTTAAAACTCATGCTGGGTATATGTACATGTGTGCCCAAAACCCCAAGAGGAGGATGGAGGAGAAGGGATTGCAGCGTGGTTATCCACCTTGGGGGGTGATTTCTCGCTTTCTGTATCTCTGTCTCTGTCTGTCTGGTGAGTGCACATGCACTATAGCAAAAATCTCTCTCAAGAATAAACAAACCAAACCAAACCAAACAAAAACTGGGTCATTGGAAAAGTCATGATACATTTTTGCATTTAAAAAAAAAATTGTCATGACTTTTCCGATGACCCGATAAAAGAAAGAAGCAGAAGAGGAAGTCAGAGTGATGCAGAGTGAGGACTCGACTTTCTGTGGCTGTCTTTGAAGATGAAGAAATGAACTGTGAGTCAGAGAATGTGGGCAGCCTCTAGGACTAAGACAAGAAAATAAGTCCTCCCTGAGGATTTCCAGAATGAAACGTTGCCCTATTGATAAAGATTTTAGCCCATTGAGACCCACTATCAGACTTTTAACCTCCAGTACTCTAAGGTAATACATCTATATTGTTTTAAGCCACCAAATTTGTGGTACTCTGTCAAAGTAGTAATAAACAACTAACACCGGAAGTGTGAGGGGAGTAAAAGATCATTCACTGGCAGTCATCTTCTCTAAGGCACTTTGTACCCCTAAAAACACCTTTTTTTCCTGGAACAGTCAGGAATCTTTTTCTCATAAGTTACAAAGCAAATTTAGTTACCTAGATAGAATATTGGGTCATCTGAAAAGTCGTGATGCATTTTTGCATTAAAAAACATAGAAAAATGCATCATGACTTTTCTGACAACCCAGTAGAAGAGAGAGGGTTTGTTACAACAGTACAAGAATATCTTCAACCCAAGGGGTGCAATGTAGCCAGCTCCCTAAAACAAGTCCAGAATCAAGAGTGTAAAGACTGTGCAGATTTTTCCCTTGAAATCATGTTTCATTTCTATTCTTGTAAATAATCTCTCCAGACTAATTTTCTTAGTCTCTTTAGTCTATACAATTGAAAGATTGTATTACTGAAAGATCTTAAGGTTATATGGTAGAAGTACAGCTACCCAAAGGTAGACTGTCATTAGAAACTTCTGTCTCTGCACTTCCCTCCCCCATCTTCACTCTCAGGAAAGAAATTTTCATTGTTCCAGCCTGGGTCAAATACCTTGTTTGGACCCATCATACATGCCCAAGGGCAGATCATGTTTGCTATAAAATGACTGCTCAAGGAAAGGAAGGTTGTTATAAATTGGACAGACAGCTCGATATATTTATTCTACCATGCCTGCTTTACACCTGGGAAGATAATTTTAGGAAAATGCATCATTCCGTTTAGCCAATGTTACTCATACCTGTTCATAACAAAGAATCATGTGAGGCAATGTGAAAGATACAAAGGCAGGCAAGAAACATTTGCCAAACATCTATTTTTATGCCAAGAACTCTGCTAAATGCTTGAGTCGTAAATGCATAGAAAACATCTTGCTTAAGGAATGGAGGAAAGGAGATGAATAATTTAGACCACTCTGTGACGAGTGCTGAAGGGAAGGTATGTGGCAAGTGCTGGACAATGAAATGTTCCATCTGACTAGTTGGCTGGGGTGGAGTGGGACTGGGGCAGATTCCCAAAGAAGGTCATTGGAATTTCCAGGTGAGCAAGAGAGGAAAATGAATCTCAGGAAGAGGAGAGCATCTATAAACCCTACAGTTAT
>NW_006160032.1:3807804-3831211 GCF_000334495.1 Tupaia belangeri chinensis
AGAGCGTTTTTTTTTTTTTTTTTTGCTATTTATTTTTATTTATTTTTTTCAGAGAGGGTTTTTTTTTGCTATAGGGTGCATGCACACGCCAGAAAGACAGAGAGACAGAAAGCGAGAAATCACCACCCCCTCAGGGGTGATGGCCATGCTGCAATCCCTTCTCCTCCATTCTCCTCTTGGGATCTTGGGCATGCAAGTACATGTGCCCGGTTTGAGTTTGAGCCACCCAGTCCGGGACTCGAGTCACAGCCCATTACATAGGAGTCTAGTGACATAGCCATTACGTCGACTGCTGGTCCCAGAGAAAGGAGGTCTGACTGACCCCAAAGTCGATGTACTTAGGCATGATAAGCCTACAACAAAGCTAAACATTAAGTAGCAGAAATACTGATGTATTATTGCTTTGAATCTTTCCTGATTAAGGGTAGAAAATGTATCAGGTTTTATAGAGGGTATGATTAAATTATGTTTTTATCAAGCATTTATTGAGCACTTACACACTGTCAGATCTTATTGTAGGCTCTGGGGGAAATGGTGATAATTGGGACAGGCACATTTCAATCTTTTATTCTAGTCAGTTTTTTGGTATGTGTGTGTGTTTTCTTTTTTCCAGGGTAGGGCTGGGAGGTATTCGTTGGGTCATACAACCAACTGAGCAATACATATTATGCTTTGGGTGTTAAGAGGCAGTGTGGTCGGTGGGGTATAACACCTACCTACCCTTTCAAAGATATTCACATCCTAAAGTCAGGTGTATTGGAACTTGCCTGTGGTACCAGCTACCAAGGGACTCTGAGACAGATTGTGACAGAGAGACTTTGTCTAAATAAAGAACAATAAAAAATAAACGTCCACATTCTAATCCCCAGAACATGTGAATATGTTACTTTACATGGCAAAAAGAACTCTGCACATGTGCTTCTTATAAGGGCTTTGAGATGAGGATATTATCTTGGGTTATCTGGGAGAGCACAGTCACATAGTCCTTTAAAATACTTGTTCATTGGGGGACAACAGATGGCATAATGGTTACATCGCTGGACTCCCAACATAGTCAAATATGGTTGGAGTCTTGGACCTGGTGACTTAAAACTCATGCTGGGTATATGTACATGTGTGCCCAAAACCCCAAGAGGAGGATGGAGGAGAAGGGATTGCAGCGTGGTTATCCACCTTGGGGGGTGATTTCTCGCTTTCTGTATCTCTGTCTCTGTCTGTCTGGTGAGTGCACATGCACTATAGCAAAAATCTCTCTCAAGAATAAACAAACCAAACCAAACCAAACAAAAACTGGGTCATTGGAAAAGTCATGATACATTTTTGCATTTAAAAAAAAAATTGTCATGACTTTTCCGATGACCCGATAAAAGAAAGAAGCAGAAGAGGAAGTCAGAGTGATGCAGAGTGAGGACTCGACTTTCTGTGGCTGTCTTTGAAGATGAAGAAATGAACTGTGAGTCAGAGAATGTGGGCAGCCTCTAGGACTAAGACAAGAAAATAAGTCCTCCCTGAGGATTTCCAGAATGAAACGTTGCCCTATTGATAAAGATTTTAGCCCATTGAGACCCACTATCAGACTTTTAACCTCCAGTACTCTAAGGTAATACATCTATATTGTTTTAAGCCACCAAATTTGTGGTACTCTGTCAAAGTAGTAATAAACAACTAACACCGGAAGTGTGAGGGGAGTAAAAGATCATTCACTGGCAGTCATCTTCTCTAAGGCACTTTGTACCCCTAAAAACACCTTTTTTTCCTGGAACAGTCAGGAATCTTTTTCTCATAAGTTACAAAGCAAATTTAGTTACCTAGATAGAATATTGGGTCATCTGAAAAGTCGTGATGCATTTTTGCATTAAAAAACATAGAAAAATGCATCATGACTTTTCTGACAACCCAGTAGAAGAGAGAGGGTTTGTTACAACAGTACAAGAATATCTTCAACCCAAGGGGTGCAATGTAGCCAGCTCCCTAAAACAAGTCCAGAATCAAGAGTGTAAAGACTGTGCAGATTTTTCCCTTGAAATCATGTTTCATTTCTATTCTTGTAAGGGGTGCAATGTAGCCAGCTCCCTAAAACAAGTCCAGAATCAAGAGTGTAAAGACTGTGCAGATTTTTCCGTGAAGTCATGTTTCATTTCTGTTCTTGTAAATAATCTCTCCAGACTAATTTTCTTAGTCTCTTTAGTCTACACAATTGAAAGATTGTATTACTGAAAGATCTTAAGGTTATATGGTAGAAGTACAGCTACCCAAAGGTAGACTGTCATTAGAAACTTCTGTCTCTGCACTTCCCTCCCCCATCTTCACTCTCAGGAAAGAAATTTTCATTGTTCCAGCCTGGGTCAAATACCTTGTTTGGACCCATCATACATGCCCAAGGGCAGATCATGTTTGCTATAAAATGACTGCTCAAGGAAAGGAAGGTTGTTATAAACTGGACAGACAGCTCGATATATTTATTCTACCATGCCTGCTTTACACCTGGGAAGATAATTTTAGGAAAATGCATCATTCCGTTTAGCCAATGTTACTCATACCTGTTCATAACAAAGAATCATGTGAGGCAATGTGAAAGATACAAAGGCAGGCAAGAAACATTTGCCAAACATCTATTTTTATGCCAAGAACTCTGCTAAATGCTTGAGTCGTAAATGCATAGAAAACATCTTGCTTAAGGAATGGAGGAAAGGAGATGAATAATTTAGACCACTCTGTGACGAGTGCTGAAGGGAAGGTATGTGGCAAGTGCTGGACAATGAAATGTTCCATCTGACTAGTTGGCTGGGGTGGAGTGGGACTGGGGCAGATTCCCAAAGAAGGTCATTGGAATTTCCAGGTGAGCAAGAGAGGAAAATGAATCTCAGGAAGAGGAGAGCATCTATAAACCCTACAGTTATAAATAATCAGTGAAACCTAAACCCAGTGAGTAGTTCAGAATGACAAGCTTGCAAGGGGAAAAGATTCCCACTATTCAAGCCTCATAATCTAGCAGTGGAGTGGTGGTGCAGGGGGTTATAAATAACGATTACAAGATCTGAATATATCAGTATAATAATGAGACAAAAAAGCACACTTTGAGAATTTTGGAGGTAAGCTTGGGGATACAAGGTCAAGTTAAAATTCAATTGGGAAGACTATAAATGTTGCTAGGATAAACTGGCTTTTAAACAGTTTCATAAATAGTGTGTGGTTGACAGAAATGTGCAAAATAGAACTTGAACTTAATTAAAATGCTCCTCTTTGGTTTCAAAGCACACAAACATTATGCAAAGCAACTTACCACCATGCGAATCCCCACAACACAGACACAGCGTTTGCTCCCCAAGGTGACATGGTTTCCCTGTAACTGACTCTGTAATGATTTCTATCAAGAATTGTCTGGCTTCTTTAGAAGAGAAGGTGTACTGTACTAGGAAAAGTAAGGGAAAAGCATCTTGAATATCGAGTGGCCCTGGGAAACCCCAGAGGAAAAGAATTTCCATCACAAAGTGTTTTCTACTCATAGAATCTTTGAAGTAGGCCACTGGTCTGCACATACCAAATTCCTCATGCTTTGTTTCTTTTTTTAAATTAATCATTTGAACATGTTGGGGCTTCAAATGTTTACTGGGTGATTATAAATACACTAAAGTACTGAAGGAAAATTCCCGGGACACTATATTCACCCTCATCATCTTTTTAGATTTTATTTTGACGCACCATCAATTGGAATTTTTAATTCAGACTATTCTCAAATGTTGCAGCAATTTTACATAGTATATTATCAAAGTTCCAAGTCCTTTGATAAGAGTAATTAAACATGCCAAGTTTGCTTCTAGAGCTCCAAATTGCTAGTTGCTCACCCACTGGTATGTTACTGTATAGGGTTTACTCCTTTCTGTGTTATGATTTTATGGTACTCAAGAAATGTATTCACTTTTAATTCCTTATACATTTAGCACTCAATGTCAGAAAAAAAAAAAAAGGAACCTGATCACTTACAGGTTATATGAGTGAAATTCTCAAAGACATACCATGCTACCATGCTTCTGAGCCTTTTTTGTTGTTTATTTTTAAGCTGATTTTCATCTAAAGAGAAGGTTCTGTCTTCTAGGAATCAGATATTGATTATATCACTCCTTTAGACATAATCCCATACTCCTTATGCAGACGAAAACACAATTGATTTTTATAAACTAGTAGCTTTTTATTTTCTTCTATCTCTGGAAGTTTTGTTTGGAAAAAGGAGAAAGGAAGCCAGTTCAGAGTAATCTATCTTTCTACATAAGTATTTCTGTGGCACTTATCACAGCAGTGCCTGGGCACTCAAAAGAACGATTAGACTAAAACACATACACTGGAAGGAAAAAAAAAAAAACCTAAATGCCAAGAAAACAGAAAGTTTAAAACATCAAGAGAAATAGAAAAAAAAAAAAAGGCTCTTTGTTCATTCATAGCTAATGGGAGTTTAAATAAATTCTCAGGAGCAATAAGAAAAAAATATTATTTATTTTCCCGTACCAATTTCTTTATCTAAGGGGCTTCTAAACAATTATTTGGGGCCTTGAATTTAAGTAAAAATTACCAGAGACTTGCTGTGACAAATTAAAGGTAAATTATGACTCTTATTTTGGCACTCTGGGTAGAAGACAAAAGAAAAGGCAAAAACAAAACCAAAAAATTATATAAAAATAAATGAGGTACCAGGTGATCCTAAGGGGGTGAGAGTTCTTCAGTAGGACTGTCTTTTTTGTTCCTTGGCACCCAAGAAAATAGACCCAGTGCTTGTCCAGTTGAATATCCATAGATCATGTTATCTGGAATGGGATACACTTAGGAAATGAATTGTTAGATGGTAAAATTTGCAGAAAGAACTAACTTCAAGAGAAAGTGATGTCATAAATCAATTTTCATACTGATTGTAAGTTAAGTATCTTTTGTCCCTTACTATAAGACCAGTCAAATTATAGTAGCAGAGGCCAGATGTTAAACAAGAGGGCAGGATAGTTTGTAGTGTCAAAGGCTATTTATTTGATTATTTTTAATATATAAAAGAGAAATTACTGAATCGTTGCCCAGTTTTGTATCAGAAATATAATCTGCTATAGAATTATTACACATGAAAATTTATATTTGAAAGTGAGCCAATTTTCTTTGGCACATGTAATTTGCAGATTTATATTACAATCCAACCCAACATATTGCAAAGAGTCACATTAATGGGAAAAGAACAAATATCTAATTTATAGGAGAGTAACTGCCATAAAATTTTATTTTTATTATGAGGTAATTTCTGAGTAAAAATACCTCCTGTTCCATTTCATGTGGGTAACCTGCCCATACTTAGGAGTTCCCGCCTATCTCAACAAAATGTCTCCATTTTTTTATGTGACCTTGTTATGTAGTCAGAAACACGGCTGATAGAAATTACATTTCAAAGAGTAAAGCCATCTTCACTTCAGATTTACGTAGAAGTTGGCAAATTAAAAAGTATTTTAATAAGGCCAGCAGCGATAGTTCGGGAATAAGATTTAAGCTGAGCTTCTGTGCCAACAAGTGCATTAACTTTATTCAAAAATAGTGTATGTAAAATGGCACACAACTGACATGAGCTGATTATGATAATGTCTTAGTGCAAATTTTTGAAAATCAGGTACTATAAAAATATACCATTAACTTTATGTTAATAAAATATTTTGCTTGATGCCTTTTAAATTATTCATTTGAAGTAGTCTAAAAATATAAAAGAACTCTTATTATCATTCAATTTACATGATTACTTTTAAGTTCACTTTTTTTGGTTTAACGTAAACAGAGTGTAAAATTCACATCAAGCTTTTGGTATTTAAAATGTGTAATTTTTATGCAAAAATTGAATGCTGTGTTACATTTGTAAGGTTGTCATTAGTATAAATATAATTTTGACTTCTGATTTGAAACAATTTAACCCTTAGGAGAAATTATTATGTTTCCTAGGTTGACTCAATATTGCTGCTTTGATTATAGATGAATTCCTTTGTAAAAACACTTTTTAAAGAATGTAAGTACTGACTTGAAACTCCAGGGGTTTCCACAGATGCATTTATAGAAATGATAAAAAAAAAAAAAAAGGAAAAGAGAGGATCCTTTCTGCTTTATGAGATCAGCTTTGATTTTAAGTGTTAAATAACCATTAGGTGCCCAGGACTGTGGTGGATTTACATAAGACTGCATCCTCCTCACTGATTCTCATTGCTAACAGTCAAACTGAAAGTCCTACTGTGAGTTACAACATTAATAGCACAGTGTTGGGCACGGAATTCTACTCAGGAAACTGGATTTATATATTAAAAAAAAATTAGCAATACAAGAAAGTAAAATTGAGTAAGAGCTCTAAATATGATGGGACGATTTGAGTAGGTGGGATGTAATCTAGTTTTCTGAAAAGTAGCCATGGCTCTTAAAATGGGAAAGGAGTTTGAATGAAAGATCAGCCATCTCCTTTAGAATAAAAACACACACCCACGCCCAGTCTCTGTTCACAATATAAATAATTTAACATTTACATTTAAATATACATTTATATAACTTCAGTCCATATTCAAATATAAAACTAGTTATATAAATAATTATTCAAGCCACATGTCATTCCAGAAATATATAGGAATACAAAAAATTCTCCAAATGCCAGACAATGGCTCACTTATTTCAAAAGGTGTTTTAAAACTGTGGTCCTGTGAAGGAAGAGGGAGAAAAAGACAGCAGAGACTTGTCTTGTGCATGCTGTGTATCAGTCCTATGCTTCTGTACCACGTGGGTCAGCGTGGTGATTGCTCCCTCCTACGCATTTAAGAGAATGAAATTCTGTTGCATCTCACTGCAGACAAACCTACTGTCCGTTATAACCTTTGCCATAGTTGGATATGCATTTCTGACTTTCACATGGTTTAGTGCAACCCTATCTCCTAAGAATGGTACTAATTAGACTGACTAGACAAGGCATTAAGTGAGGTCCCAGGGCCTTGATAATATTTGCAGAATTGGAAGACCTTATTCTACCAAATATACAAGGGACTATATAAGGTAGTTATCTCCTCTCCTCTTATCCACTTGAAACTCCCAGCATAATACCTTTTTTTTTTAAGTAGTTTTTGCCTTAGGGCGTGGGCTCTTACCAAAGAGAGACAGAGACAGTGAGAGGGAAAGTGAGAAATCCTCCCCTCTACCCCCGGGAATGATCACGCCTCAATTCCTTCTCTTCCATTATCCTCCTGGGATCATGGGTGCGCGCGCACACACACACATACACACACACACACACACACACACACACACACACACACTCCAGGTGTGATTTAGAAGCCATGAGATCTGGGACTAGAACTGCAGTGGGCCATGTGGGAGTCTAGCGATGTAACTGCTCGCCATCTGCTGGTCCCTTGCATAATATCCTTAAGAGAGGTTCATCTAAGCTCAGTCTGAGTGGTTAAGAAAAAAAGGAAGAGACATTATTCTCTGAATACTTACTACTTGCCCATCCATAAGCTTTTCAAAAATTTAACAACAGGGGAACCAGCAGTTAGCGTAATGGCTATGTCGCTGGACTCCCACGTAGTCGACTGCGGTTCGCGTCCCGGACCCGGTGGCTTAGAACTCACGCCGGGTGCGTGTGCGTGCATGCCCAAGATCCCGAGAGGAGAATGGAGGAGAAGGGATTGCGGCGTGACCATCCCCCCTGGGGGGTGATTTCTCGCTTTCTGTCTCTATGTCTCTCTCTGTCTGTCTGGCGAGCGCACGTGCCCTACAGTGAAAATCTCTCCAAAAAAAAAAAAATTTAACAACAGATACCACATAATTTCAATATCTTTCTTCTCCAGTCTAAGCAACTATTTCTTCATCTCTTTTACTCATGAAATAATTCCCAAATTACTGTCCATTTTCTATAACATATCTTCTTGAGAGCATTTTCAAGTTTTTATTTTGTTTTCACATAGGAAACATATTTATTGATACTACATAGTGATCCAGTGATAAAACCATGTACACAAAAACAAATACACATGCACACAATGGCTTCAAGAAATGTATATTCAAGAGGATGAAGGTAAATGGGAGTCAAAAACAATATAAATTCATCTTTGTAAGTTGTGTTAAGTATGAAAAAGAAGTTCACCTGAAATAAAAATGGAACACCGAGAATGCTACATAAATTCTGGATCTGATCTGACCTGCACAGAAAACAGATACACTATTACTGATCTTAGTCAGAATTTTGACACTGCAGTTTAAAAAATTGCCTTACCTGATTTATAGTAACCTTGTGTTTAACTCGAACCTCTCTTCTTTTTTTCAAAATTAAGTGCTAGTATACCAACTTTTACCTACAGTTTATTTATGAATTGGTTTCTGAACATCAGTACAAAACCCGTAGACTTATGATGTAAAATTCCAGCTGTCATGTAAAAATCCTATCATTTTGGTTTGGGCATAAAAGTCTAACATATCAAGTCACTTTTGAGTCATAATCAAGGCATTCAACATATTAAATAAGATTTTGTATCCAATAAAAATGTGATAAATATCACTTCAGTGACTTCAGTGAAGTGTCATATCAAAGGTGGGTCCCCAAGTGCATCAAAGACTCTTCCAAGGTGATAATATTGGATCCACATACCTCCTTATACTTAACTATGATTGACTTTTGTTGCTGCTGCTTTTATTTATTTATTCATTATCTAACATGCATCTCTTCTTCTCCTGGTATTATATTGAATCATCAGAAAACTCATGACATGTTTTTCTATGCAAAAATGCATCTTGTTTTTTCCAATGACTCAATGGTACGTTTCCCTCAAGGACCATTCTTTTGCTATTCGTAAGTACTATGAGTAGTTAAGAAGGGTGAGCATATCCCTGGCACCTGACTGTCACGTGATCACACTTGGTCCATAAAAATGTTAACTTCCACTGGCTAAAGCATGAAGAGCATAATCTAAGTCAGTCTATCGAGGTTAAGTTCTTGACCTGTGTAGAATTGTTGGGAAGAGAGACTTGCCGAAATTAGAAGCAGGAAGACATAGATTGGAATAGCTTCAAGTTCCACATGTGGAAGGCCAAGCTAAGCATGCAAGTAGCAGAGATAAAAGTAGAGCCAAGAGAAAAAGAGAAAGAGAAAGACACCAAATCCTTTTCCTATCATTTGAGTCTTTAGCTCTGGCTATTCTAGAATCAAAGCCCAGTCTAGACTTCTATATTACATGAGCCATTGTAAGAATTTGTTTGCTTTTACCAGCTGGATCCAGGTTTCCATAATTTTCCAAAAGTTTCCCAGCTGATCCACCAGTCTACTATGTAGCCCACATTTTCCTTTTAGTAAACAGAATATCATGGCAGTCTTTGTCATCTGTTTTATTGAAATCCAGATATAGAATCTCTGCAATGTTTTATTGGCCATTCAGACTAGGAACCCTTTTGTCAAATAAAATTAGATCTGTTTGTCATGATTTGTTTGTTTTAGTAAAATTATGCTGGTTCACAGTGATCATCACTTTCCTAAAACCATCTGTTTAATAGTCCACTCTAAAAGCTAACTAGTTTAAATGACAAATTCCACTGTTCTTTGCACCAATACGGACAGAATAATCTGTATTTTTTTTCTCTAACCCTTTGAATATTTTTCGGTAAACTCCTGAGCACAAGCTTCTCCAAGATTTTGTGTAGGATTATCTCTTCTAAATATCAAAAATTATCTCAGACATCCAAAGGCTGGTACTTTTTCTTCCTTAGTTACTGATTATCTAAAAAATACATGAAGGAAAAAAATTGTGAATCAACTATCATCTTCAAATAAAATTATGTTTTATTAATTATAGAATTTCTATACATTAAAAATGTCCTACTTATATATAGGACATATAATTTATTCAATCTGTGAATAAATTTGTGGGGAAAGGACTTCTCAATCTCTTTCAGTCTGGGTCCAGGGAAAATTGGGCCACAAGAGGAAGTCCTGTTACAATATATTTGCTTGGCCATACCTACATTTTATCCCTGGATCTTTCATAATAAATGTAAGACTCTACTATGCCCTTTTCCTCAAATCCCTTCACTTCTTCCTGTCAACCTCTCTGGAGGCTGCTCTTTTGACTTTGCTCAATAGGAGTCCTGAAATGAAAAGGCAACCTGATGTGGAATAATATTTGGACTCTCAAGCCCTCAAGGGACCTGGGACATGAGTTTACACAGAAAAATTTCTTAGAACCAGTAAGTAGGGTGGAACTTGGACTTTTTGGCTTTTCTCAGCAGAGAGTGAGAGAGCGAGACTGACTCTAATGAAAAAGCATTGCAGAGCAACTTCCTTTGCTCCTTCTTCTCCCTCTTCTCCTTCCTCCTTCTCTCCTCCTTCTCCTCCTTCTCTTCCTCCTCCTTCTCCTTCTCCTTCTCCTCCTCCTTCTCCTCTTCTTATTTTCTTCTTCTTCTTCTTTTCTTCTTCTTCTTCTCAAGAGGTTTTTGTCCTAGGGCATTTGCATTTGCCAGAGAGAGACAAACAGACAGACAGACAGACAGATATAGTGAGAAGGAAAATGAGAAATCACCTGCTGGGGGGATGGCCACACAGCAGTCCTGTTTTCTCCATTCTCCTTAGATTTTGGGCACACACTCCTGGTATGATTTTTCAAACCACCAGATCTGGGACTTGAACTACAGTTCATCATGTGGGAGTCCAGCACCTAAACCACCATATCACCTGCTGGCCCCAGCAGGGAACCTTCTTACAATCTGTTGGTATGTGCTTTTTTAGATAGTGGTATTCACATGTGGACAACTGCTAATGTCCAGACTTTTTTCTGTCTGTTTCACAGTTTTGTTTTTAAAATGAGGTTAAGTAAACAGCAGTTTAGGGGGAAACACATTTATTTTTACTGTCGTAAACTGATTGCCATTTTGTCACATTACCTTTGTGGTTGATAGAACCTTGACAATGTGGCACATTAGCTCTGGAGGAAGAAAACGTTTTTTGGTTGTTTTTCTGTTTATTTTTCAGAATCAAATCCTTAAATACCAGGAAGGAGTATTTTATTTTTCAATTGAACACATTGTGCTTGTTAGGAGTTATCCTCAAAAGATTCTTGCTGGAGTCGGACACTTCATATTGTTTTTGATAACTAGTGCACTGGGCATCAAGACTTTGTTTTTTGTTCCCCATGAAGCAGTGAGGTGCACACCGTGTCCAACCTCTATCTCATTTTTTAAGACAGTGGTACACAGTAGGCACAAAATTGATAAATGTATCCAGTGTCTGCACATTGCTGATGATTGAAATCCTGACAGAGGTTGTCTTCAAACACCATGACATAAACTACTTGAATGAAGAGCTTTGTGCTGCGTCGATGTGGGTCAAGTTTATCACAAGAGGTGTCGCACATGAAGTTGAAGAATTCCAGAGAATAGTCCTCTTGATGTCTAGGTTAACGTGAATAGCTGAGGAGCAGCTATATCTGGGTTAAAACTTCTTTTTAAGTGGCTAGTTGTCTGAAACCTGGGTAGGCAAATGTATAGTTCTGAGTGATAATGAGCACATAAAATATAATACCAGGCCTTTTGTTTTTATTTTTCTCAATATCTTCCTACAGAACAGGTTGGTTATATGATTCAGATTAGGGAGAGAATTGTTATCCCACAAACATCCCAGCTACTCGAGACCATGATTCCTGATTATCCAAGCGTTCTTCCTCAGATTCTTCTTCTTCTTTTTTTTTTTTTTTTAGAAAAATCATCCTAAAATACTCCTTTGGGAACATATATTTTTCTGTCATGCTCTATTTGCATTTCAGGTTCATAGCCTGGGAGGAAATAAACAGTCTTCTAAATGCCACATACTGTGAATCTCAAAATTTCTCCCTCTTAAAAGCAAGGGGGAAATGTTCTTTTCTTACTGTAGTATTCTTATACCCCAGTTGACCTTATTTCATCACTCTGTCATATACGTAGTTTTCAGAGATAGCACAACACAATGAGATGCAGGGTGACAAATTATAAAGATCGTGATTTAAGATAGGGCCAGAAAAGTTTATCTGTAAAGAGCCAGATAGTAAGTATTTTAGACTTTGCACACCAGACACTCTGTTGCAACTACTCAACTCTGCTGTCATGGAATGAACATGGCCATAGACTGAGCCTAAACACACAGGCTTGGTTTTCCAATATCGTTTTATTTATGGACACAGTAATTAGAATTCACAGTGATCTTCTTTTGATTTTTTCCTACCACTTAAAAATGTAAAAGCATTCTTAACTCATGGACTATACAAAAAAAAAAAAAGCCAGATTTGGCTTGCAGTCTGTCATTTGCCAACCCTTAGTTTAGAAGAGAGATTGATTTGGACATGAATCCTAGCTCTGCCATGTATACAACCATGGATGTAGGTTATCAAGCTTCTCTGAACCTTAGTTTAATCATTTAATTGTAATTGAACGTATGTGTGATAGAGAAAGAGAGAGGGAGAGATATGCACACAAGGGGTGGAGGAAGGGAGGGAGAGGATGGGAGAGCACACACATCTACCTACAGGGGTATGGGAAAATGTGACATTGATGTGTTATCATAAGCTGAACAGCTAGCATGGTGCCTTCATCTATAGGAGCACCAGAATTATGATGTCTCTGCTCTGGGAAATCAGATACCATGTCTCTCCTATGTGCCAGGATCTAATATTCACTCATTAATTACTGCTAATGTAGAAGAGACTGATCTCATCTCTCTACTTTTACTAAAGAGGCAATGACATCGGAGTTAAGAGCTGAAGTTCTGAGGCAAGACAGCTATGATTCTAATCCCACTCAGATGACCTGGGGAATTTTCTGAAATTCTTTGAGTTTTCCCGACTTCATCTTAAAAAGAGAATAATAATGATTCCAACCATATGGGGTTACTGTGAAAATTATATGAAATGGTTCATATAAAATGCTTAAACACCATCTACTCAAGCATTGCTTCACAATTTAAACTTATTAGTAATAAAGTTAGTAGTACATGGCTTCAGAGAGCATACTAGACAAAATGCAAAGTACATAGCTTTATTCAAACTGATCAACTAGCCTATCCTAATCATTCAAAATTCTCCTTTTTTTGTGTACCATGCTCTTCTCTTTTTCTGCCTGCTTTACTTTATTCTACTCACAACTTGCTCATTTCCACTTAAATGTCTTTGCTCACAAGCTTTCTCTTATCTGAAAATCTTTGCCCTAACTTTTCTTCAGTGAGATGCTGTCAGAATTTCCAAATTTCACTGAATTTCCACCTCAACAGAGCCTTCCCTAAGAATTCTAGTCTTCATTGATTTTTTTCCTTCACTTTAATACCAATGACACCTTTGTAGTTTCTAACGTAATCTTGCACCTAGTTGTGTATGATCTTATTTTATTTTCTAATTATCTAACTTTTTTTAATAAGTCTTGTCTTTGCAACCAGATTGTGATCAACTGTAAAGATTTATCTTGTTTCTCTGTAAAATGTCTTATATCACTTTAAGTACCTATCTTTTGATTGATGTACTCATTTGAACAGGCTAGATCTATAGCATTTCTGATTGTGGATCCTACCCTGATCTGATCCTATAGTAAAGACCTTCATATGATGACATACTCTCTACCCACCGTGGAGTATAATGCACTATTTTCGCTGTTGTTTACTTTTCATAGTATCATTGCTTGAGCGTCAGCTGTTCCTACTGCTTTTGGTGACATGGACAAATTTTATCTTTAACATCGGCTTATTTTGTTTAAATTGTAAGCAAATTTCTGATATTCCACCTAAGTAAAATGTCTCTTTTTTTCTTTCTTTTTTTTTCTTTTTTAGAAGTTTTTGACTTAGAGTATGTACATTCGCCAGAGAGAGACAGACACAGTGACAGGGAAAGTGGAAAGACACCCTTAAGGAGGATGGCCACTCCACAGTCCCTTCTACATTCCCCTCCTGGGATCTTGGGCATACACGCACACGCGCCCAGCGCGATTTTGAAGCCACTGTGTCCAGGACTCGAACCACATTTGGCTGTGTGGGAGTCCAGCAATGGAACCACTATGCCATCTGCTGGTCTCAGTAAATTATTTCATTTTAATGCCAAGTGTCTGAGTTAGCTTTGGAATATTTCATGTGGATTCTGAATTTTTATCTACATCATGCCAGCTCTTTTGTGCTAGAGTTTATCGGGAGCCTAGTTAATTGTGATCCATTGAGTAGAATTTGGCAAGGCTGGATGTGGTCAGAGATATTTTCTACTTCTAGACACATTGTCTTCTCTTGCATTAGAAGTTAAATTACGGAAAAATGAATAGTCTTTTTCTTATTTTGTATTTCTTGCTTAAATGTTACGTGTTTTGTTTGTTTGTTTGTTTTCCTTAAGAGGGAGAGGAAAATTCCAAAGGGTAGGACCTGGAAGAGGGGGAAGTATATGATGACATTGTTATTTTCTGCCAGGGAGACATCCCTTCTTCTCAGTGCTTCTGGCCAAGGAGGTTCCAATCAGATGCCCTTCCAAGCTTGTGAGAGTCTCCACCTTATCAGCCACAGGGTGTATGGCAGGGTAATACATGATGCTGCTCTGTCCTGCAGACTAGACCTTCTGGTCTCAGAATCCTACAGCCTCATGCAAAGAGAACAGGGAAAGCTGCCTTGATACTGAATTGCACAGTGGAGAGAATGGAAAGAGACTTAAATGGAAATATTTCTTGCCAACTCCTCTATTGGCCTTCTCCTATCACCTTCAGCATAGAAGATATCAAGCTGCTGAAATTTAAGATGATAGGGAAAAATATCAAGACCTGAATCTTCTTGAATAAATCCATTCCCTTTCCTGAGCACTTAAGAGAATGGCATTAAACCCCCAACACTGTTCAGAAAGACTGGGCATCTTTGGGAGCTCTGACCCTCTGGAAAGGAAAATAATGAAAAGAAAAGCATCACTTTATTATGACAAAAGCAAGGAGAAGAAATATTTTTCAGCCAGAGCTCTGTCATACCTTGCCTTATCCTTTTGTTTGGGCAGCAATCACAGACCCATATGCTAAGCGGTGGAAGATATTTTTCAGAAGCATTTGTCTCCTTGGGAGGCTTCTAAGCTTGTTTTATTGGCAACTATGAAATCACCACTGGGTCTGTCATGTGGTTATTCTGCAGATGGTTTGCATGGGCGGCTTATTTCTACTGGATGAAATCTCCCCTTGGACTCCAGTTTGGATTTAAGAAATTCATGCACTACTACTCTATACTTTTCTTAGATAAAACCCTCACACTGCTTCACCTGGAGACCTTTTTTTTACTTTGGAGGTTTTAAGGGGACAGAACAAACTAACGTGGTAAAGGCCCTGCCAAGTAGTGATGATGTGAAAGGAGAATCTCTGAAGCTTCATCAGTCATCACGGTCAATTCTAGTATGGCTGGGTGGCAGGTGGTCTGGCACTTTTCTCAGTGCATACAGAAGCCAGCGTCCAATGGAAGCTCAAAATAACCTTACAGAATTTCACCTAAAGGCAGATGGCAACAGTTATATTACACTTGTGGATTTTTTTTTCCCTTCTCCTCCTCTTCCCCCAAACAATCACAATTACACATGAAATGCATGCCAGAGACATTTATATGTGCCCAAGTGTAGTCCTTTTAGATTCAATCATTTCAACATTATCACTTTTAAAATAGGATGCAAAGTATAAAATGGATCATTCTAGTTTGCATGGGAGAAAAGTTGTACTGTAACTTTTTAAAGACTTTGGTTATTTTAATTTCATCAGTGGCCAAAACTGAATGTACTTTTCATGGGGTTAAACAGATAACTGGTGTGTCATGGAATTGACTGAGTTATTCAGAAATGGGTCTGAATGCTTATACCAATGACTACTTGTTGGTAGTTGAACTTTGGTAGTATACTTAACATTCTAAATGTGTTTGTTCATCAGTAAATTAGAGCTAATATGGCCTTACTCAGGTGGGGATTAAGCAACATAACATAAAATTATAGCACAGTCACCTAATACATTCAGATATTATCTATTGAGTGCTTTCTTATTGATAGGCTTTGCTTTTGACACTTTATATGTCTTAGCTCAGTTAATTCTTGTAATAATCTTGTGTGTCAATTAATGTTTCAATTCAGATGGGGAGACTAAGGGAAAAAAGATGAACTTTTTCAAGGTAACAGGGTAGTAATTAGTTATAATGGAATTTGAACTCATGCTCTTACATTAAAAAAAGGATTATTATTATTATTATTATTTCATTTGCTATATTTCTCAGAGAGAGACAGAGAAAGAGAGGGAAAGTGAGAAAGCAAGCCACCAGGTCCAGGACTTGAACCATAGTTAGCCATCTGGGAGTCCAGCGCCTTCACCACCGCACGGCCTGCTGGCCCACTAAACACATATTCTTAATCACCACTCCATATTTTACATGTAGGTAATAGATGACCAAAGTGTTTATTTCTTTCTTTATTTTTTGGCTTGTAATGTTTTTTTCTTTACCATAGGACATGTGCAGTCATCCAAGAGACAGAAAGAGACAGAAAGAGAAAATGAGAAATCTTCCCCAAGCCATGCTGCAATCTGTTCTCCAACCTCCTCTTGGGATGTTGGGCACATGTACACACACGTCTGGCATGATTTTCAAGACACTGGGTCAAAGACTTGATCCATGGTTCACAGTCAACCGTGTAGGAGTCCAGTACTTTAACCACCATGCCACCTATTGGCCAAGAAAATACCTCTCTTTCTTTCCCCACCTCTCTCTCTCTCTCATAAAAATAAATAAATAAACAAAATAAAGGAATAGATTAGAAACATCTGGGGCCTGTTTTCAAACTGTGCAAGCCTGACCCCAGCCCTTTGAAGATCCCAGTTTTGTAGTATTTACTTATTTGAGATCTTGGAATGAGTTATTCAGATGCAAATGTTATTCTGATGCAATATTCCCAAAAGGTAATCAGGTATACAAAGCCATACTAGCCAACAAATCTTTCTCTACCTTCTGTTTTCTGAAATTTTGTACTTAATACAGAGGCAAAAAAAAAAAAAAAAAATCCACCTTTGAAAATGTTAGTGTGTCTCTTCTCAGAGGTCAGGAGTGTCACAATAGGGTTGTAATGTTTGTTTCTTCAGTGCTTCGCCACCTGGGTTTCCTTTGTAAGTGACCTTGGGACTCTTAAGATATTCACATGGAGCTGTCTTGCTTTTTGTAGTTTAAACAATTCTCATTTCAGCAATGTGTTTGGCAGCAGCCTCCCCCGCCCTACCTGGCAGTGGTGTAATACAGGCTTTTAAGCCACTCTTAAAAGAATTACCCCCATGCTGCTTTCTTTCTTGATATATCTCTGCTCTTACTTCATTTTTAGCACTTATAAAAGATTGCATGTTTTTTTATTAGCAGTCATCTAAACTGAACAGAACGTAAGTTGTGATCAGATTGCTCAATGTTAATAAATGGAAGGTAAAACTTTTATGGCATTGGAAGAAAAAAATAGATTCAAGTTCACTGTGCTTTCAAACATTAAACAAACCTATGTCTCATTATGTCAATCCACTATGAACCCACTCTGTCTTACAGATGCATGTGCCCATTCTAATATAGAGTGGTAGGATAGTATCTTTCAACAAAGAACAGCCAACAGGTAGTGTGTGTGTGTGTGTGTGTGTGTGTGTGTGTGTACTCTCATTTTTTCTTTGAGAGTAACTAAAGATGAGAAGGAACACATACTAAAAAGTCACTGTGAACCCTGCAAGACCCCATATACAACTAACAGTCTTACATCAAACATTATTAGGAGATTAAAACCTGGGAGTAAGGGACCAGCAGTTAGCGTAATGGCTATGTCGCTGGACTCCCACATAGTCGATCATGGTTTGAGTCCTGGACCTGGTGGCTTATACTCACGCCAGGCGCATGTGCGTGTGTGCCCAGGATCCCAAGAGGAGAATGGAAGAGAAGGGATTGTGGCATGGCCATCCCCCTGGGGAATGATTTCTCATTTTCTGTCTCTCTCTGTCTGTCTGGCGAGTGCATACACCCTATAGCAAAAACCTCTCCAAAAAAAAAGAAAAAAAAAAAAAACTGTGAGTAGTTGCCTTCTTAAAATTAGGATAGAAACAAGAAAATGACACAAGTCTTGAGCAGCATACTACAATAAAACTTGAAAATATTTAAGATTGATCGAATGTTTGTCATGTCACCATCACTATTCTAAGTGCTTCAGTGTATGCTATTTTATTTACTCATAATGGCAAGCCCATGAGACAAGTGCTATTATTGCTACCCTCATGTCTCAGGTGAAGAAACTGAATATCAGAAACATTGAGCAACTTATCTTAGGTCATCCTGCTAGAAATGGTAAACTCAAGACTGAGTCTGATTCTGTATCCTGAGTTGTTTGTCAGTGTGTGATAAGACTTCCCAGTTGGGTGGGCCAATAGGCCCCAGGTCCAAATATCCAACTATTAGAAGTAAAATTCTATTCCTTACATTGCTTATAAGAATTCATGGCAGACCATTTGGCTGCAGTAAGTCAAGTTTCTCAATCAAAGAACTGAGAATCTTGGGAGAAGCAGAGAAAAGACTCAGGGGGAGAAGGCTAAAATGGAGAGGCTACAGATTGTGTAAGAGACAGAGTTTTAGAGAGGAAAATGAGCTTGCCAGTCTGAAGTGCAGAGAATGCAAGCTATAAGGAGAGATGTTAGAGGACAGCTGTTTAACAAAGACCCTCAAGGTTCCTGATGCCACATGACAGGCACGTCCATCATGGGACAGATCTACAGTAGGAGCAGGCACCAGACTATAAAAGACCAGCCAGGCCCTTCCCTCTGCCTTAGCCACTGACAGCATGAGTCATCATTTTCACCTAATCTTTGAGCAAAGTAGGACCTATGAGGGGAGGGCTTAACTGGGGATGACAGGAAGTCATTCATTGTACTGCAGTGGAAGGTTAAACTACGCTGTAACAGAACATACAAGTTATGACTTAAACAATAACAGAAAAACAGTGGTTTAAAATGCGTCCCCAAGTGTATAATCCAAATGTAAAGGAAAATCTTAGAGTATACCTTTAAGGGAATTAATTCTAATTTCATCTTTTAACAAACCTAGTCAGTATACCTACCTCACATATAATTGACAAAAAGTGAGGAAATAAAAAGGAACAAAAAGTAGGAATAGAGATGCAAAAGAAGAAAAAGAAATGGGAGAGGAAAGGAGGATTGAACATGTTTACAAATACCTATAATTAGTTGAGTGTTGTTTACTGTGATGCTTTTAAACAAGACATGATAGAAAGCTAAATACAGTTGGGGGAAACCAACCAATAACTCATAAAGCCACACAAGTATTATGATTAGTTCATAACAAAGACTTCTAGACATCATCAGTACTCAAATTTTTAAATGACTTCTTAAACACAGGTTTTATTTCAAACTAGTCAAATTGAATCTCAGTTCATCTTCCATTCACCATAGATTTCCCAAAAATGATATTTAGTTGGTATTATCATTATGCCTCAGCTTTTAAATATGCCAAATATTGGACAGAGTGAGTTAGAATCTAGTTCTTTGGCCAATTCATTGATACTTTGGTATATTCAATGAATGATCCCTTTAAAACAGCAGACATATGAGGAGAGTAAAGCTTACTCATTGTATGAACAGAGTAGAGTTTACCATGAAAGGGCAGAGATGTATTTTTTTAAATTTATATAGTTTCTTCCATGAGTGAGAGAGACAGAGATACAAATACTCCCAACAAGGTCTCCATGCTTCAATTCACACCACATCCCCTACCTCCCCCACCCTGCCTTCCGCCAGCCACAGCCAGCCCTGGGTCCTGGGCACTCACTCATGTAGGAATAAGGGATGTCTCTGGACTCAAATACACAAGCTCCACACACGGATCAGCTTTGCAGAGATCATAGTTTACTGCTGCACTCGTATCCAGCCCCTACTAACTTTCTTTGTATCTAATGTAATATTACTTTACATCCTATCTTACTATAGCATCAGAATCTTTTTCAGAACACTGATAATCAACCTCTCTATAACTTTAAAGCTCAAATGTCTGTTTCTTATACCTAATTTCTCTCACAATTCAAGAGTCCTTTGTCAAAATTGTGAAAATACATTCCAGCTTGGTGTTAATCACCTTCTGGTTATAAACATGCAAAATCTGAACTGTCCTCTCCTTAAAGCTCCCTTGAAATGATGCTGGATTCTTCATTCTCCATCTCTGTCAGTGGTACACAGTGAGTGAGTCAGACAGACCTGATGTTAGAGACTTGTAAGGAAAGGATTTTGATCCTTGTGGGACTAACACAGGGATCCTACACTATGTTCTGACTCTTACTGACAAAAACAAAGTTGAGAGAGAGTACCACAAAACAAGGTCATTTTCCAGAGCACAAGAAAACTGCTTGGGAGATTGATATGTGGAACTCTGATTTGCTAATATATTTTGTAGAAAGTTGTCTGTGTTAAGTCTTTCCAGAAGTTCTCCATTTTTTAAGAAAGATGCTAATGTTTTAAATAAAGCCATCAAATAGTAAAGGCTTTTTGCAAGAAAATAAATTCTTGGTATAGGGATTGAATCCATTTAACCTGCAACCCACTGGGTCTCACACCTGTGAAATAGTACCATGACTGATGCATATAATGAATGCCTTATGCTATCAAGAAAATATAAACCATTATCCAGTGTTCTGTGCTAAAGAAGGCAGAAAGGCACACAATAACTTTAAAAATAGCTATGCTTCCCAACATTTATCAATTTTAAGGTTTGATTCCCTGAAGTGTTAGATTAAATACTGGGGAAAACATGAGGTGAGAGGGTCTTCAAAAGTTCATGGAAAATACATATTATGAAAACATTACTTATAAATTTAAACTTTTTCTTTTGCACCAAAATTAATTCTTAATTTAAGTCCATTTTCCCATGAACTTTTTGAGGTCACCTCATGCAGTTATCTAAAATAATCATTGATGTCCAATAAACTAATTGATTTGTTCTCTAAGTAAATGATCTCTTCTGACGAAACTATATAATTAACTCTAGAGTGAGTTTCAGAATTTCAGTCTTGATTTTGCTCTTCCTAAATTACGTGACCTTTAACTTATAAGTAACCTAAACTCTTCAAATCCCAATTTTCACAAGTAAAAAAAATGGAGATAATGTGGGTCAGCAGGTGGCATGGAGTTTAAGGCTGCTGGAACCCCGATAGCCAACTTTGTCATTCAAGTGCTGGACCCAGTGGCTTGGAAATAATGCTGGGGTGGGCAGCAAGTGGCGTGGTGGTTGAGGCACTGGACTTCCCATGGCTGACTGTGGTTCGAGTCTCAGTCCTGGTGGCTTACTTACTCACAGACATATGAGGAGAGTAAAGCTTACTCATTGTATGAACAGAGTAGAGTTTACCATGAAAGGGCTCTCTCTCTCTTTTTGTCATTCTCTGGAGAAGACGGGATTGCAGTGTGGTCATCCCCTCCCAGGAGGAGTGATCTCTTACTTTCTCTCTCTCTTTCTCTGTCTCCCTCCAGCAAGCACATACACACTCTATTGCAAGCTTAAAAAAATGGAGATAATAAAGCTTTTCTAATATTTATGTTATGTAATATACATAGATATCAACACCATGCCTGGCACACTGGACATCCTTAATAAATGATGTGTACTTTTACTTTAAGTGGCCAATTAGAAATCATTTGTATTTAGAAATAATATGTGAGTTTCTAAACATTAATTAATGCCAATATGTTTTCCAAAAACTTTGAATTCATGCCCTCTAAATATAATTAGCATGAAACTCTCAGCACAAAGGTGTAAGTTCATCGGCAGTCATTAGTCCTGCTGTGTCCCTTCATGATCTCCAGCAGTTCAAACAGTCTCCAAAAATTCTAACTGCTAGAAGATGAGCTTCTGTGGTCAAGTGGTGTCAGGGTCACCTTATTGTTCCCCGCCCAGGCCAGTGCATATGCAGCCTCAGCCTGTACAGCGAGACGATGGCAGCCAAGGACCTGATGTGTTCACAGCTACTAAGTCAACAATAGAAAGTTTCCTTTTACTGAGCATATGCATGCACCGGGCACTAGAAGGAACATTATGTGTGTATGAGGTCAGCATGGAGTTTGTGAAAGTGGGTTTTAGATCAGATGCTTTAGGCCGAAGTCTTGGCTCTGCTGTTGGCTGGATGACCTTGGTATGTTGTTTCTCCATTTTTAAAACATTGACGGCAACGTATATGCTTCAAAGGGCTGTTGTGAGACTTAAGTGGAATAATGAATGCTCAGTGTTTACAGTGGTCTGTGGTACCTTGTAAGTTTCTTTATGAACCTCTTCCTTCTTTCAGTTCTTGTGACTTCCCCTGGGTTTCCTCCAGTCATGTGGATGCTGCTTCTCCTCAGCATACCCGGCAGTCTTCTTTTCTGCTTGACTGGAAATGCAGTGTCTAAAGACTCTGGACCTGGTCCTTCTCTATCTATCCAATCTTCCTAGGCGGTCTCATTTAATCCCGTGCCACTTATTTCCCAGTGAAAGTTGTAAACTTCAACTTAATCAACTTTGCTGTGATGGGTTGGAGAGCGTACGTAAATTGGCCAAAGACACACAGAAAGTGGTCAAGCTGGCATAAAATAACATCTGTTTGAAAGTGAAGGCCAACAGCGAAAAACACAGAGAGAGGCAATTAGCATTCCCCAACACCAACTCCCAAACTCAACCAAAAAGAAACATTTAAGTGTTTATTTGAATTGCTATATCAGAAGAAATCATGCAGTTTTTCCATATGATAGTATAGCCTATCCTTTAATTAAAATTTTAAAAACTGTTTTTGAAGGTTAAGAGTTCTATCTAAAACTTCACATCATTTTCAAGGAAAATTAATGAAAATTATTAATTGTTATAGCTCATTTATAAGAAGCTAGATGAGAACATTATGAAAAATTAGTGAAATTATTATCAGATGGAATAATTAAAGATCAATTGTGAAATAATCACATAATTCTAGCTATACGCTGTATCGCTCTTCATTAATCAAAGATAATCTGGAATTGCAATACTTAATTAAATGCAAAAAAGTGTTTGTGTGTTCTGGCTCTGAAAGGAGATAATTGGAGAGTGCAGAAGCTGTACAGTTATCAGCTTTGGCTGATTTTTTGAGAGACTGGAAATAAGATTCCACAGTGTGGGGGTTGGTCATTTTGTGGACTGTTGAAAAACAGCCTAAAATAGATTTACAGATTTCAATGAGATAATATTTTTCTCTAAATTCCACAAAAAGGGAGTGTAAGAAGAAAGTAATGCAACTGATTTGGTCAGATATATTAGAATTCAAGCCAATGACCAAATTCTATCTTACTTTGCTTGTTTCACTTGTTTCAAACTGCACCTACTTAAAGTTCTGTGAGTTTTGACATATATATATATATA
>NW_006160032.1:3831596-3835603 GCF_000334495.1 Tupaia belangeri chinensis
ATGGAGTGTGTGTCTGTATGTATTTTTGTGTGTATATATATATATATATATATATATATATATATATATATATATATATATATATTCCTATACATCATGGAAACCAATCTTTGTTGTCTGGATAAGATTTCTTTTTTTAATTTGCCAAAGAGTGCATCTCCAGGTAATCACTGTGACAATCAAGCTATAGAATAGTAGTTGTCCCAAGGAGTTCCTTTGAGCTCCAACCCAGTCAACCTTCCTACCATAGTGTCAGGCAATCGCTGATCTTCTTTTCTGTAATTATAGATTAGATTTATCTTTTCTAAAGTTTTGTCTAATTGGAAGAATATAATGCATACTTTTTAAAATTTGGCTTTTTTATTCAGCATGCTGTTTTTGAGCTTTACTCTCCTAAACTCATTCCCTTTTTTTACTCTTAAGTACTATCTTATTGAATAAAAATATGTCACAATTCGCCTATTGATTAACCTGTCAATAGATGCTCATCTTATTTTTAGTTTTGAGTTACAAAAGTTGATATTAAACTTTGTGTAGAAGTCTTTTGTTAGGTCATATTGTACTTTACTTTTTATATTGTGTTAAGTCATTGTTTTCATCCTTGTTCACTCTATCTACTAAATCGAAATCTATTGTTCTGTTTGTTTGTTTGTTTGTTTGTTTGTTTTTAATATTGGGCCAGTCAGTGGCATGATAGTGAAGGTGGCTGCATCCACATGACTATTATGTATTGGGACATCAGGAAAATCATGATGCATTTTTACATAGAAAAATATGTCAAGACTTTCCTGATGACCTAATATTTCAAGTCCTGGACCTGGTGCCTTGAGAAACATGCAAGGCTCATGCACTTGTGTGCCCAAAATCTGGAAAGGAGGGAGACATGGAGGAGAAGAGATTACTGCATGACTATTCTCCATGGGTTTTGATTTCTCAGTTCCTCTCTCTTCCTCTCTCTCTTTCTGGTGAGTGCACACACATTCTTTGGCAAATTAAAAAAACAAATCTCCAGAATGAACAAAGATTGGTTTCCATGATGTATAAGAATGTGTGTGTGTGTGTGTGTGTGTGTGCGTGTGCGTGTGTATGCAATTATAAACATGTCTTCTTTTGAAAAGTAAACAATTTTTACAGTGTTTTCTTCTTCACATCATGACTTTATAAATGGTACTATTATTTACTCTTATTTTACAAAAGTTGACAAACTCAGAAGTGTTCAGTGATTTGCTGAAGATCACATAGTTAGTAAGTGCTATAGTCAAACCAGCATCTAGGTTATAATTTTCTAATCCAGTGCTTTTTCCACTTAGTCATATATAAAAATTTCCATCAATTATATTTATTAAAATCATGCCGCTTGCCTAACACTGTATTAGGATGTAGTCAATCATGTAAGATAAAAAAAAATATATATGTGATCCCTCAAGAAACTTATAATTGAGAAGACAATACGTGTATGTGAAAAAAAAATTGAGTATAAATGTAAGACAACAAATTAAAGATTTTAGAAACATGTAGTCTGTGTTGCATTGAATGTGGGCATTGAATTAATTAATGAATATTTAAATAGGAGTATGGCATTTATCAGGAAAAAGATTCATTAAGACAATTTTTGTGCTAGATATTAAGGAATAACCATTATGGACTGAGACAGAGCAGATAAGAGATAAAGCTGAGTGTGTCTGTCTTTGGAGAAGGAAGATTCTGGGATCAGTAGGGCTAAGGATTTATTTTCAAGTAGAATATGTAGGGAGGGGGCAGTGGAATGTTGAGTTGAATTATGTGGCATATACTCAGTGGAAGGTAGAAGACATTGTAGACTCTTAAACCATGAAGAATAGTGAGTGATATGCTACAAATGATTTAGACAGAGTCAGTGGTCCTGTTTGTGAAGAAAGGGGTAGATATGGAAAAGGCCATCCAAGAGGCTAGCTCTAAGGCTATTGTAACCTAGGTATGAGGTGATAAAGACCCAGATCCCAGATATCTAGCACAAGAAAAAGTCTAATCTAACTGCTTTACAAAAAAGAGACAAGCTATTATAGGTGCTTTACTCACTGGTATCCTAATTCAGAGGCATTCAAATGGAATTGCTAGAAAGTAAATATTCTGTGCTAACAGAACCAGGTTTCACAGCCATAGAAATGGTTATAAAGCTAGGATGCTTTATAAGACTTAATTTTGGCCCAGTGATTAGTTCTTTTTTTTTTTTTTTTTTTTTTTTTTTGCTACAATTGACTGCCTGTCAATTTACCAGAGGATGCACTGACTTGCTCATTTCAATTTCTCTCTTTGGAGTATAGTTTAAAATAGCACCCATCAGTCTTAATCTCAACTATTTTCCAAAATGTTTCCCAAATTAATAAGTGCAGGATTGGAAGTAGTGACCCTGTAGGGGAATATGACAAAAATAGCTCACCCATAATTAGAAATGAAATCTCCTTTCATTGAGCAATAGGAAATTGGCAAAACCCAGCAGTTTCTCATCCTGTACTGTTCTGAGGGGTTCTTAAGGCAAGTACTTCCTGAGTCTATCTCTCCTGCTGCCCAGTGGTCTGATGGTTGCTTTTATTTTGTTCCCCGTTTTCAAGTTGCCCCATTTAGCCTTATTCACCATACCCCAACTACACAAATAGGTTGGATTCTGGTAATTAAATGAGCCATCCTCATAAGCAGACCTCAAAAGTATATGTGGGTCATGGCAGCTTGAACACTCCTCTCTCTCTCTCTCTCTCACACACACACACACAAGCTAGAGGTGCAAATCTTGATTGATTGATTTGGGAGACAAAGAGGCCCTTAAACAAAGATTGATGATAATGAAGTTAAATGCCTGTTAGTTTTCTGAAATGAGGTTCTTTGGTTCTTAGCCCAGTGACTTTGTATGTGCTATGATGGGAAAGACCACAGAATCTTGGGAAGATGAACTTCAAGTCCTATTTTATGTACGTGCTATATATCAGAGTCACACCATTTGGCAATGTGACTTATCTTTCTCTGCCTCAGTTTACACATCTGTTAAGTTAAAATAATAGTAGTACTCATGTCAAAAGGTTGGGAAATACTAAATGACTGGACTTATCTAAAGTGATAAGCATTAGGCCTGCCACACATTATGCACTTAAATCTTAATAATTATTTTTGGTTTCCTGCACTTGCTATTGGTATTGTTGTTTTGTGCTTGTGATTTTTTTTGCTGTAGTTGCTGTTTCAACTCAAATTTTTAGTAATTTCTCTCAGGTCATTTGCATTATAATAGAACAGAAATATAAGCACGCCAAGGCAAAGTTTGAAAAGTTCTGTGGAGAGCCAGCAGCAGAGCCTGAGTAGTAGCTTGCCTCTCTTTGATGCTGGATTCGTATGAGAAGGTCCCAGGATTGCCTCCTGAGATTTATTTATGCATACCAGGTGTGCATGTGCATGCCTGTAATATGGGCTGGCTGGGGCTGGAGGATCACAGTATGGGGATCCTGTTGCAGGTATCTCTCTTTTTCTCTCTGAAGAAAGAAAGAAATAAGTTTTATAAATAAAGGCCAGCACATGGCACACAGATTCAGGAAGTTGGATCCCACATGACCAACTGCACAGTTCACGTCCCGGACTTAGTGGCTTAAAAATCATGTCAGTTGTGTTTTGTGTGCTTGCCCAAAATCCCAAGGGGAGAGTGGAAGAGAGGGGATTGTAGAGGGCCATTCCCCTGGGAAGGGATGTGATTTCTCACTTTTCTTTTCTCTCTTCCTCTTCTCTGTCTGGCAAGTGTACACACCTTATAAAAAGCTAAAACAACAACAAAGTTGTATTTTTTTTCCTTTTTTTTCTTTTATTTTTTTTTCATTTCATTTTCTTCCATACATTCAATCATATTATTATTTGTCTTACAAAATGGATATTTGAACAGGTGAACATTTGTCCCTAGTACTGTTGATAAAACAATGAAATATCTTCAACAAATAATACCACACCTCTTTGTGTCATTAATGCTTTGCCTCCCTGTCCCTCCCCCAACT
>NW_006160032.1:3835866-3854669 GCF_000334495.1 Tupaia belangeri chinensis
CACGTAGTTGACCGTGGTTCACGTCCCGGACCCGGTGGCTTAAAACTCACACCGGGCGCGTGTGCGTGCATGCCCAAGATCCCGAGAGGAGACTGGAGGAGAAGGGATTGCGGTGTGACCATCCCCCCTGGGGGTGATTTCTCGCTTTCTGTCTCTATGTCTCTCTCTGTCTGTCTGGCGAGTACATGCGCCCTATAGCGAAAACCTCTCCAAAAAAATTTTTTTAACCTTTTTTTTAACATATTATTTATTTATTTATTTATTTTAATTTGACCAGACGGGGAGAGAGAGAGAGAGAAAGAGAGAGAGAAAGTGAGAAAGCAAACCACCAGGTCTGGGAAGAGTTTCACCTCTTATTTTCCTATCCGAATGCCTTTTATTTTTTCCTCTTTTTCTGATTGCAATGGCCAGGACTTCCAGTACTGTATTGAAGATCAGTGGAGAAAGTGGACATCCTTATCTTGTACCCGTTTTTAGTGGAAAAGCTTTCAGCTTTTCTCCATTTCTTTACATTTATTTCTTTTTGTATATACATTCAGTCACATTGCTTAGCTTACAATGTGAGCATTTCAATATGTGAACACTTCTCCCCAGTTCCGTTGATCAAAATATCTTCAACCGATAACACCACACTTCCCCATCCTGTCAATGTTCTACCTCCGTATCCCTTCTCCAAATGTCCTTCATTAGGCCCCACTCCTCCACATTTTTCTCCATTGAGGATGATGTTCGCTATGGGTTTTTCATAGATAGCTTTTATTGTGTTGAGAAATGACCCTTCTATGCCGATTTTGCCAAGAGTCTTGATCATGAAGGGATGTTGTATCTTATCAAATGCTTTTTCTGCATCAATCGATATGACCATATGTTTTTTGTCTTTCTTCCTATTAATATGGTGTATTACATCTATGGTTTTGCATATGTTGAACTAACCTTGCATTCCTGGGATAAAGGCTACCTGATCATGATGTATAACCTTTTTTATAAGTTGTTGTATATGATTTACTAATATCTTGTTGATAATCTTCACATCTATATTCATCAAGGATATTGGTCTATAGTTTTCCTTTCTTGTCCTGTCCTTATCTGTTTTAAGGATAAGGGTGATAGAGGCTTCATAGAATGAATTAGGGAGAGATTCACCCTTTTGGATCTTTAGAAATAACTTGAGCAGAATGGGGGTTAACTCTTCTTTGAAAGTTTTGTAGAATTCAGAGGTGAATCTATCAGGGCCAGGGCTTTTCTTTGTTGGGAGGTTATTTATAACTGATTCAATCTCCTGGCTTAACAAAATTATATTAATAAATACATTTAAAAGTTCTATGAATAGGTGCAAATAATGTACTGTATTAACACTAGAGGAAAAATAATTTTGTAGTGTCATTAAGAGACCATTTAGTGGGTCAGATACAAAAAAGCCATGCTTTGAAGGGTAGATAGAATTTCTAATTGAGTCCTGGGCAAAAGAGGGCTGCTGAAGTTTTTTGAAGGGATAACCCAACCTGTGTTCTAGGAAGTTAACTTTCGCAACAGTGTGATGAAGGGATAAGACGAACATTTGAGACAAAAAGGATAAAAACTAGAAGCATGAAGGACACAGAGAAGTAGTAAGGAGGCTAGAATAGCATGGGAGGGGCTGTAGAAAGCCCAGAAACATCTTCAATCTAGAAACCACCCTCAAACCAGTCAACAAGTCCTATGACTGAATACTCCTGAGATAAATTTCACTTTTCTTGGACCAGCAGGTGACATAGTAGTTACGTCGCTGGACTCCCACATGACAGATCACAGTTTGAGTCTGGGACCTGGTGTCCCCAAAATCATGCTGAGCAAATGTGCACGTATGCTCAAGATCCCAGGAGAAGAATGGAGGAGAAGGGTTTGCAGCGTGGCCATCCCCTCAAGGGGATGATTTTTCCCTTTCCCTCTCACTATCCCTATCTCTGTCTCTCTGTCTGGTGAGCACACCTGCCCTATGGCAAAAAAAAAAAAAAAAAAAAAAAACCTCTAAAAAAAAAGTCACTTTTCTCCCATTTACTATGCTTGCACCCTCAGCAGCATTACTCACAATTACTCACAGAGGATTGCTCCCTGCTGGTCAAATGTCTCCCTTCTCTTGACATTCATGATACACTCTGGTCTTCCTCTCGCTCCACGGGTTCACTTTCTCCCTCTTCCTGGTGTCTTCAGCTGTGTTTGCCCACTGAAAACTCTATCCTGACTCTTTCTTCTATTCACTACTCATCTAACCCTATGCCTTTGGACACCACCTATTTCCCAGTGAATATCACATTGATTTCTCCCCTTTTTTAAGTCTCCAGACTCTTGTTACTATATTCAATCTGACATATCTACATGCAGGTTATAAGAGGTGACTCAGTGATAACATCCTAGCCAAACTTTTCCTTTCCAAACCTGGTCTTCCTAAGTTTGTCCATATCATAAATGATACCACATCTACTTAATCTCTGTAGTTTTCCTTGATTTGTGTCTGTTTTCCATCTTCCATGTTAAATTTACCAGTAAAGACTCTTGATGTTATCTTTAAAACCTCCCCAACCTTGTCTCTGCTTTTTATATCTTCTCTCCTATGCTGGGTCCATAATCTTTATTATGCCAGAGTAAAATGTTATGAACTGGTCTACCTATCTCTCCTGTCCTCTATAATCTGTTAACCACACAACAGCCAGAGTGCTATATTAAAAATGAATTCCAATCACATCATTTGCCTTTACAAAAGTCTTCACTTTATATCCAAACTCATCTCCAACATAGAAAGTCCTGTTTATCTGACTTCATCTGTATTTATTCTTCCCTCTCCCAATCTGTACCTATTCACTAAACTTCATATGTTTTCTCAAACAAATCAAACTCAATCCTGCTTTATGTCATTTGTGAATGACTGGTTCTTATCAGTTAGTGCTTTGCTTTAATGTCCTCTCTTCTCTTTAGAGGACTCTACATTCTTAATGTCCCAAACTGAAGTTTCTTGCAGTGCTTCCTGAATCATATCATCCTATAATTACCTGACTAGTTTTATCTATTATTTATTCATTCTTTCTCCCAACTCCAATTAGAAATTAATATTTATTAGAAAAGGATGGTTGTTACTTGTATTCAAAACTCTTTTCCCAATGAGTAAAATAGCTTCTAACACATAGTAGATTGTCAACAAATATTTAAATAAATGACTCTTTAAGACTGTTGTTCCAAACCTAATTCACTATCTTTTCATGCTTGGAATGCGACAGGCAAGGTTGCTTAACTATTTGTTCCACTTTAATATTTATCCTGTAATTCATTCTATAGCTGTTGCTAGAATCTTTTTTTTTTTTTTTTTTTAAGGTTTTTGCCATAGGGCACATGTGCTCACTGGAGTCAGAGAGACAGACAGTGAGAGGAAAAGTGAAAAATCACCCTCTGGGAAATTAGCAACTCCACAATCCCTTCTTCTTCATTCTCCTCCTGGGATTTTGGGGATGCATGTACACATGCCCAGCGTGAGTTTTAAGCCACCAGTTCTGGAACTCAAGCCTGGCTGACCATGTGGAAGTCCAGCACCCCAACCACCACACCACCCACTGGCCCTGCTAGAATCTTTTAAAACTGCATCCTGATTATGGCAGCCCCTTCTCCCTAATATACCCATGGCATATAGGACCTGTACCTCTCCAGCTCATTTCCTCTCACTCTTCCATTAGCTCAATGTGCTTCTTCATCTTTAAAATTATATTTTTCTAAATCCACAGAGCAGAGTAAAGTTGGAGTTGGTTTCAGTACATATTTCAGTCGTTAGTATTCTGAATTGCTGTTAGTTTTCTACTCCTGCAACTAACTGTATCGTCTCTGCACCTCGTGCCAGGATGTTTTTTGTAGGTTTCTTTTTAATTTGTAAAGAGAAGAAACAGGAGTCCCAAAGGTGATTACCAGTCAAAGTAGTTCATCATTGCAAAGGTCTGAGACTTGTGGCAGGCAGATCACTGCAAGATACAGGTCAGATGGATTTTGTACTATTTAGGCTCAGGCTGAATTACAAAAATTAAATAGCACTCTAATTAACTGAAGTAGTTAGCACATAATTCAAATCCCTGGAACTCCAGCTAATTGTGGATTAATTTTTTTTTGTATTGTATCATACACAAATAACAACAATATACAAAGTTCCTCTGGTTGGTCTTCTATACACACGCTTCAAGCGTAAGAAAACATTACACATTTCTGCAAAAAGAGAAATATTCTGACTCTACAAGAGAAAAAGGGTGAATTCTGTTTTTCAAACAGAATAAAGGATTAACCTAGCAAGAGACCAAAGAAGTTTTCATTCTGTTTTTAAGCACCACGTGCATCCTGACTTGAGCCTTTCAGCGCTATACTACACAAAGGAAAAAGACTGAAAATAAAATAAAAATAATATCATACTCAAGTTTTATAACTAAATCTGTCTCCCTGATTGCTTTCTGAAGGTATGGAGTAGCCATTCTACCCCAAGTATAATTTAATACTCTAGAACACAACTTAGACCTAAGATTTATTGTAAAAAATGATGACATCAACAAAAATGAAAAGTCTAATAAGTCGATGCAAAGCATGTTAGAAAACGGAGAGACTGAGATATGAGAGAGCAATGTGCAAACACTGGAGAAATTTTGGACTTAGAGCATCAGTACAGAAAATAAAAAGTAGCATGATGTCTGATCTTCCTATTGTACAAAAGGAGCACTGGGCAATGACCATGGGAAGTGGACCAGTATCAAAGCTGAGATGTGGAGCAGGCCAGTAGATAATTTAGAAATTATAGAAAATAGTAGTGAAGGGAAAATGTAACAAATATTCCCTAGTCTGTGATAAAGTTCAGAGGTCAATTACAATATTAACCAGGTTTAATTTTGCACTTTTTACAACTTCACTTTATTTTATTATTTTCTTCCCTAAAGATGAGGCTAATTATAGTAGCCAATATTTTCTGAACTTTTCGTGTGTCAGAACTGTGCTAAACTAGTGCACTATCTCATTTAAGCACATGACTCCATAGAAGAGTGAATTATTGTACTGTACTGATGAGGGAACTGTCATTTGGCATGTATAGGATGCTGGTCTAAGATAATGAGAGGGTAAGTCATGAGTGTAAGGGTTTCTGCCTGCAACATCTATATTTTCAACTCCTACCATCTGCTACTTCTCTAACTTACATTGTGCTTTGAAGGAGAGAAAATACCTGCAAACCATATATCTAATAAGGGGTTAATATCCAAAATAGATCAGGAACTAAAACAACTCAATAACGAGAAAACAAATAACCCAATTAAAAAATAGAAAGAGGACTTGCATAGACATTTCTCAAAAGAAAGCATACAAATGGTGAAAATGTAAATGAACAATGCTCAACATCATTAATCATCTGGGAATGAAAATTAAAACAACAATGAGACTCATCAGAAAAGAAGAGATGGTGTAAGTACCCACCTCTGAAGTTGAGAAGGTTAATCATGAAATGTGAAGGGCTTAGTACAGTGCCTGGCACATAATTATAATAAGAGGGAACAGGGACTGGGATAGGTGTAATTTAAAATCTTAATACCACGAATATCCTTAGAATGTTCACAATTTACAAGCCTTTTTCTTCCCTATTTTAAGGGTCAGTTGGCTTTGTTCCTTGCCTATTTTCATATCTCTGAAAAGTCTCGGGTAAAACCCTAAATATATCCAGACATACGAGGCCTTTGCGGAGCTGGGACTTTGTACCCGCCAACATCTGGTTAGGAGCAGGGGATGTACGAAGCACTCCCTTAGTGATGAACAATCGGATTTTCTTTTCCTTATGGAGTTCACAGTTTAGTCAGGGCACATAGAGGGAGAAATTCAAACAATAGAGAAATTTCAAATAATAACAACTGCTATGAGGAATATAAAAGAAGGTGACATAATTAGGAAAAATAGTGGTGGGTAAATGTGTCCATTTTAAACATGGGGGTCAGAGAAAGTCTTATTGAAGATGTGACATTCAACCTGACATCTTTATTATAAGAAAGAATGAGCCATGCAGAGGTCTGAGAAAGAGGATTATGGGCAGAGAAAATAGGACAAAAGCCAGAAAATGAAAACAAATTTGGCGTGTTTGAGAACAAAAAGCAAGCCAGTGTGCCTAGAACGTAGTGAAATGAATGCTGAGAGGAAGTAGTTGTTAAAGTCAGGGGAACAATACATCTTGGTAAAGAAGTGAGATTTAATTTTAATTGCAGTTAGAAACCATTGAAGGGTAATTTGCAACTAGGAAAATTACCTTTGGGCCATGTTATTTATCTAGAAACTTCGGATGTCACAGCTAGTACAGTTTTCTGAAATGCTCAAACAAAAACATGGTATGGGAAAACAATCACCACTGTGAACCATGGCACACCATAGGAAGTATTGAAGAACCGAGGCCAGCCCTGGAGCACAGAGTTGAATGTTGTGCTGTAGAAAGCCAAATCTCACATGATGGACCATGGTTCAGTTCCCAGCCCCAGCAGCTTGAAAACCATACTGGGGCATGTGTGCATGCATGCCCCAGATCTTAGTGTGATGGGGAAATAAAGGGTGGGAGGGAATGAAGAACCATTCCCATTTGGAGGGGCTTTCTCTCTCTCCCCACAGATTTTGGACTGGTGAACCTACATAATTTCAGGCAAAAAAAAAAGCAAAAGAAACAAAAACACCTGAATTTAAACCCTCACATCCATAAATTACTTTTAAGACAATTTATACATTTAGCTCACTACGTTACATATCAGGGTTAATTAGTCATTGAACCAGGCACTGTTTCAGGCACTAGGGATACAGCTATGAAGTGGGACAGTTCCTTGACTTATATTCTAGGCTACAGAATGGAGGGAAGATACATAACTGAGACATTATTGAATAATACATGGTCCTTGTCCATCTATAACTTCAAGACACCAGCAATATTAGTCATTTCTGTTAGCTCTAGAACCTACTAAAATGATTGGAACTTAGTAGATACTCAGTAATTCTACTAAACTGATTATAATGTTAACTTTAATCTAATTGATACACAATATTATTCTGTGATTGTATCTCCTCTTTTTCTTTTTTATAAATCGTGTCTTATTTTTGAACACAAACATACTGGGAAACCATTTGTTCTTAAAAGAAGGCTTTATGGGAACCAGCAGTTAGCGTAATGGCTATGTCGCTGGATTCCCACGTAGTCGACCGCAGTTCGTGTCCCGGACCCGGTGGCTTAAAACTCACGCCAGGCGCGTGTGCGTGCGTGCCCAAGATCCCAAGAGGGGAATGGAGGAGAAGGGATTGCGGCGTGACCATCCCCCCTGGGGGGTGATTTCTCGCTTTCTGTCTCTATGTCTCTCTCTGTCTGTCTGGCGAGCGCACGCGCCCTACAGTGAAAATCTCTCAAAAAAAGAAAAAAAAAAAGAAGGCTTTATGTTTTTATAGGATTTTGCTATATTAATCACTATATTATCTTCATTCTATGTCATGTAATATACCTTAAGCCTGTGAATTTAATTCTCTATGGCATGTATCTACTTTAGACTTAAATTATGTGGTGTAACTTAAACTCACTTTTTGGGGGGAGGGAATAATTACTTTTACACAGCCACTGTTTTGTTTTGGGATATCATTCAGGAAGTCAGGATATAGTGAATTTATTCATTTTCTGTTTTCATCTATGTTTTCTATGAAAAAAATTTCCTGTGATGACAGATCGCAGTTTAAAATGCCATTGTATAGTCACTTCTTGGTATCCACAGAAGATAGTCCAGGACCTTCACGGATACTTTATGTAAAAGAGCGTAGTATTTGCATAGAAACTATACATGTTCTCTAGTATACTTTAAATCATCTCTAGATTACTTATAATATCTAATACAATGTAAACACTATGTAAACAATAGTTATACAGCATTGTTCAGGGAGTAATGACAGGAAAAAGGTCTTATCTTCAGTTCAGAAACACTTTTTTTTTTTTTTTTTGTAAAGTATTTTGGACTCTTGATTGTCTGTATCTGCTAACGTGAGACTAGTGGATCTGGAGGGCTATTTCAGTCTTTCTCTGGTCTTTCTTTTCCCTCTCTGTGCTCTATGTCAATTGATCTATGGACAGTTCCCAAAAAGTCTCAGGACACTTTCATGGCTCCTATTCCACCACGTCGGAAAGTCTTTCCCCCCCCTTTGAATTCCCCCTCTTAGGTAATACATTATCAACCTTCAGGCCTTTCCTAAACTTTAAATATCTGAGAAACCTGCATTCGACCTCCCCATCTGAATTAGAAGCTCCTTTTTCTCCTATTACTAGCATTATCACATGCTAATGGAATTTCTATTTAGTCTCAATTACTTTTACTAGACTATAAACTCCCCAAGGGCTGGGACAAGATCTTGGTTACAGTTCTAACTCTATCTCCTAAGCTAAAGACTACCGAATAGTGAGTCCTTACCAAGAATCTATTGAATGAATGAGTAAATTAGCTGTCATTTTCTAAGGCAGGTTTTAATTTAGTTTGTTCTTGTTGTCTGGCACGTTCAAAGGGGGCTCTGTGCATAACTGACCTGCCTAGTCTCCTGAGTTCTATCTTCGTGCTTTTATTTTATATAGTTTGATGCTTTGCATGTTGAGTAATACAGCTTTTAAGTCTATGGTAGACAAGAAAGAAACCACAATCTTGTTTTGGTATAAGCCTGCCCTTAGGACCCATTTCTCAGGAATGAAGAGTGGCTGAAGATCTAAGAACTGGGAATGTCAGTTAAAAACCTGAGAACAGGGCAACATGTCCACATGTGCTTTCTTCATTCCTCTGATATTCCAGTTAGCGATTGCTCTGGCTGGATTGTTGACAGTCAGTGTGTGAGAATGAGGGTTCTTACTGCCCATCTACAGGAGACCACTGTGACAGTGTAAGAAAAAGTAAGAAATGGCGTTCTAGCCCATGAATAAAAACCACGTATCCTGATGTTGCTGACAAAGAGTCCAAGTTACTAAACCAATGATACATTCCCAGGGTAATAGAGGTAAAAAAAAAAAAAAAAACTTACTATTTTTTTCTTTCTCTTTTTCCTCCTCCCCTAGCTCTTTACCAGCATTTGTTCAATTCCACCCAAGAAACCAGGAAGCAAGGAGGAAGAAAGTAATTGACATTCAAAGCCTCTATTTTTAGACACCTTTACACTTTCCTTTGCTTCTAACTAGCAAGGATTTTTCCAAACAAGCTTTTAATTAGCAGGTGAGTTTAATTGATATGTGGGTTTCTCAGAAGGGAAAGGACCTCAATATGAAGAAGGAGGGAGGAGGGACTCCATCACTCTCACTCACAATAGAAGACCATTAATTCATTTGCACCTGGATGTTTTAAAGGATCAATTTACTGTAGCAAAGAAAGAAGGCAGAGAATCAAAAGGTTGGAATCTGTCAGAGAAGAAAGAGAGGTACTGTAATTTCATATGCTATATAGATGACTTAAAACTTGGAAACATATTGTGCCCATGTCTAAAGACAGAAACTATTTGGATATAGTCAAGTTCTGCCCAAGTGTTGAGAAAAGATTAGTGTTTCAAAATCAATGAAGTTGATTTTTTTTTGGAGAGATTTTCGCTATAGGGCACGTTTGCCAGACAGACCGAGAGAGACATAGAGACAGAAAGTGAGAAATCACCCCCCAGGGGGGATGGTCACACCGCAATCCATTCTCCTCCATTCTCCTCTCGGGATCTTGAGCACGCACACACACGCGCCCAGCGTGAGTTTTCAGCCACCGGGTCCGGGACGCGAACCACGGTCGACTACATGGGAGTCCAGCAACATAGCCATTACGCTAACTGCTGGTTCTCTGAAGTTAATTTTTTTTAAAAAAAAGTTTTTAGACTTTGGGAAAGAAAGAAACAAAACACATTAAAATCACTTTCATTGCTTTTAAGTGATTATTTTATTAATTTACTAGAATTGTAATTTTAACTCACAAAGATGATTAAAAAGTTAAATCCAAAGTAAATAGTGCTGCTTTTTTACTGGAGAAGACGGCACACACCCTGTGTCCAATTTTGTAAAATGGGAGGCTGCAGGAAGCACAGGAAGGCACATACATCATGAATCAGTAAACTGCTGGTTTCATGCGATGGAGGAGAGTACTGACTAATATAAGTAGAAAACAGAAGAATAAATTGAATGCATATTGGCTGTCTTACAGAATCAAATGAGTAGCTAAACATTCAAGCCTTACAAAAGAGACACCCTGGAATCCAGGAAACTAGTGGCAGTTTCCCTGAAGGATTTGCCATCAGAATGACTAAACTCTCAGCCATTTTATTTCCTATTGTTTTTGAAATCAACATCCTAATTCCCAGGACACAGGATCTGATTGGTCTAGCTTAATTCATATGCCCACTCATTGACATGGGAGGTGACAAACATCAGTTCTATCAATATTGTGTGTGGTGAGGGAGAACTAGTTCATAAAGTAAAAAATTCAGAATACTGATACAACCTTTGATCTACTCTCAAGCTTTCGTGTGTGTGTGTGTGTGTGTGTGTGTGTGTGTGTGCATAAACACACAGATAATCTATACATGTATGCGTAGACATACATTATTATTATTATTATTTAGTAGAGGATTTGGTAGTTATCAAATCTTCTACTATAATTCCAGGACCAATTTTCCCTGCCTGCTTCTGTATGATTACAGGTATTGAATGGGCTGGTGGAAGTTCTTTGCTGCCACCAGCATTGCTAAGGAGCATATTCTCCATTAGTTGGAGTGGAAGTCTGCATTCCTGAGGAAGAAATTCTTGGATTCCCTGCAGCTAGCAACCATAAAAAAAAGGCTGCACTTTCACCTTTTCAGATGCCTTTTCAGATTATTTGATATTTATTCTTTTAAAAGCCTTAAATAATAGTCTGGACCCTGCTGAGTTCACCATAGAACTGTCAGAGACTTGTATTTATTGGACAAATAGTAGTTACATAGAACACAAAGTCCTAGAAGAGAAGCATTCTACATAAACATCTCCTGTGTCTAAATTTCTCCTTTGAAGATGGGCCCAAACTGAGACCCTTAGTGTATATTATTCCAATAGAAAATAACTCATTTTTTTAACAAAAGAAAGCGAGTTTATTATTTAACAATGATCCATCCACATCAGGATAAAATTTGAGGATTTTTAATACTTATTCTGAAGGTTATTTTTCTCTTTCTTATTAAGAAAAAAATGAGTAAATAAATGAGTAAATAGTTTTGAAAAACTATTTCCTGACCTCATGATTGATCTAAATTTTTTTTCTAGTAGAGATGAATTGCTATTTTAGGCATATTATTTAGATTCGTAACTTAGTAAACACAGATTAGGTATAGGAATTTTGGATATTTGTAAGAGGGATCTGAAAGGACATCATATCCAATTACAGTTCTGCCTTCTGTGATTTGTGGCCCTTTCTTGATATCCTTCCATAGAATGTTAGCAATACAAGCTCTTGTAGCAAGCTGCTATGGGGGTCCAGTGTGTGCTGACGATAGGAAGGTAATGAAAATAAGAACCCTCAAATGCAGTAATTGGTGATCCAACCTCCTAGACTACTGAAAATTAATTGGCCAGATGTTCCCTACTGACTGTAATGGGGATAATGTAGTAGACCAAGTTTCCAACCTTCCCCAGGTGTGCACATTTGAGCAGAGAAAAGTGATTATGAGTGACATGATGGCAGGTGCAGTGCCCATGTTCCACGGTGCCCTTGTGTAAGTGACATGATGGCAGGTGCAGTGCCCATGTTTCACTGTGCCCTTGTTATATAAATCCTGTTATATATTCAGGATTTCTCCCCTGAGGCACTTTTGAGATATGAAAACAGGCAAAAACAAAACCAAAAGACCCTTAAACTAGAAAAAAAAAGTGTGGATGTTGTGAATAGTTTATGATACGTACATTAATTGTATTACTATTTTAGGTTACACCTATTCTCGTCACTGTTCACTCTTGTTATAATTATGTAACAAGCATGGTACTAAGGGCTTTAACATTCCCAACTTTAGAGGTGGGTCTTTACATCATGTCTGCCTTTTAGATGTGTCAACTGACGTTCAGAAAGATGGAGTCATTTTCTCACAGTTACACTGAAAGTAGAACAGTAGATCTTGAAAATCTAATATCAGAGCTCATAGTTTACCTACTAAGGTATATAGTCTCTAAAATAGCATATTCGTTCACCTCTTCAAGCTATAGTCACTATAATAAGTCCATTGCTTGTATTATCTCATTTAATTTTCACAACCATCAATAGACATACAAATTACTCTCCTCATTTCACAGACAAAGTCAAGGACGCTGTGAGAATTTGCTGAACCTGATTGAAGTCACATGCTACTAAGGTCATAGAAGGTAGGCAAATCTAGTTTTCTCTGGCTCCAAAGCCAGGTCTTAGCAGTAACGAAGCAGCTACAGAAAGCATGTATCTTCTGATGTCAGAATATAACATCATTACTTTGATTTAAGTCTAATTTTCTTTATTGCCTTTATTCACAAGTCTACATTCACAACAAGAATGAATATCTTTCCATCTTCTCCTATGTAATATTTCCTTGGGCTTCAATTTTGCATGGAGTCCAAAGAGTCCCCTGATTATTCTATGCAACTGCCCTCCAGGACTATTTAAGAAGAAAATGTTGTTCTTCTAATAAAACAGCACAGCTGTCTCAAAGAGCTCTTAATCCATCTTTTTAAAAGATGTGGACTTTCTAAAATAATGTCGCCCCCATTCATCTTCTATGAAAGAAGATATTTCAAAACCAGGAACACCTATCATAATAAACCATTAAGAAGACTCCAGCATTTCAGTATATTTTTAGAATTTCATATTTCACCAAATGTTGTTATATATAATTCATGGTAGTGGGATATGATGGGATGTGACAGTTATCTCATTTGTGAAGAAGGACCAAATAACTCATTGTCCCACATCCACAAATAAATTATTCTTGTTCCCTAGCATAAGATTCTGTTTACTAGTTTTCTCACCTTAATGGATTTCTTTTTTTCCTTTATAATACTTTTCACGGAAGACTATGACCCTTAGTAAAAGTTTGGCTATTGTAAGAGGAGAATTCCTGGAAATTAGCCTCACAGATCTAAAAATGGAGCATTGACAAAGTAGTCCTACCTGTAGAAGTAAAAGGAGGCCTCAAATGATAATTGTGTTGTAGGATTTCATTCAGTGTTTCTGTCATGTGTCAAACACATGAAGAGAAAGCCTGAATTGTTCCTGCCCTTTTGGAGGGTGCCATCTGTTAGGGCTCAAAGAGGGTCTATGGCTCTGCTTTTCTTCCTTTCATCAATTTCAAAGGATCCTAAATTTAGTTCTAACATTATATTGCTATCCTTGATTCTAGAATTTTTAAAAATTAAATTCGAGGGTCTTAATGCTTTAGTTCTTGAGGTATTTAAAAGTATACATGAATATAATTAAGTGAAAGGTTTTCCTAATTAAATTGCACCAATATGCTGAGCATATGCCTGACTAAGCTTTTAGTATATTTTTACTTTTTCTTCTTCATAATTATGCATATTTCTTATAGTCCTTAATCTTACCTGGTGTGAATTATAGTCTATGATGTTCTTGTTGATCAACTTTCTTGAGGACTGATGTTTTCTGTACATTTTATTCTCAATACATTGGATATTCCCAAAAGCACTGACTTACATTTTTCAGATTTATGTAAAATTACTTCAAGGCTATTCAGCAAAGAGAAACAATTCTATATTGCCATCTTAAGGGTAAAGGTTAACTGTAAAAGTAGAACAAGGTGAGTAGCAAGGAAGCATTTGAAGGAAGTACTAATTTATGCCTTTGTTATTTTTTGTCAAGAAATTTTTCATGGAAAATTGTGTCATGGTACATTTTTAAAACTTTCATAATGAACAATTTCAACCAAGTATTCATAGAATCACTGAAGGTATATTTACTTCTGTATTAGAAACAGGCATATATATTATGTAAGTAATGTATATGAGCATTTTAATTTATAATTTTATATGTATAAACTAGCATAAAAGAATTTACTTGATTGGGGCTAGTGGGTGGTCTAGTGGTTAAGGCTTTGGACTCACACATGGCTGATTGCAGTTCAAGTCTTGGATCTGGTAGCTTGAAACTCATGCCAGGGATATGTACCTGTGTGCCCAAATTCCAGGAGGAGAATTGAAGAGAAGGGATTACAACATGGTCAACCCCTCTGGGGGATGATTTCTCACTTTCCTTCACACTGTGTTTCTCAGTATCTTCATGAGCCCATGTACCTGA
The DNA here is from genome assembly GCF_000334495.1 of Tupaia belangeri chinensis. Classification (NCBI taxonomy): domain Eukaryota; kingdom Metazoa; phylum Chordata; class Mammalia; order Scandentia; family Tupaiidae; genus Tupaia; species Tupaia belangeri. Next base: position 3,850,167 of record NW_006160032.1, read on the forward strand.
TGGCAAAAACCTTAAAAAACAAAAACAAATAAAAATCTTAAACTTGATCAACATATCCCATATTTATAGATATGCGTGACTGTGTATAGTAATCCAGTTGATAGGCACGTGTGTGTATTCTATTTGTTAAATGTGTTTAGGTGGGTGGTATGTGCATAGGTACAGAGGCAAGCAACATTTACTATGTAAGGCAGAACGGATATGTTGGCTCTAACCCTTTATAATGGTATACATACGGCAGAGGAAAAAAAATTAAGATAATAGTCGCAGTATCAGCAATAGTCACACTTCAGCTGGACTAGTTATCATCTGAGTGCGAAGCTAATGAGAATTTCTAATTAGATGGCCACTGGACTCCATTAAGAATTTTCCAGAAGGGAGTACCAGCAGGCAGCATAGTGGTTAAGGTGCTGGACTCCAACATGGCCATTCTCAATTTCAGTCCCAGACCCAGCAGCTTCAAAATCATGGTGGGCACGTGTGTATTCATGCCCAAAATCCTAAGAGGAGAAAGGCAGAGAAAGGATTGCAGCTTGGCCTTCCCCCTTGAGGGGTGATTTCTCTCTCTCTCTCTCTCTCTCTCTCTCTGTTCTCTTTCTAGAGAGTGCATGCACCCTATGGCCAAAACTCTAAAAAACAAAGGGTTTTCCAAGGACTCTTTAAAACCCCCTGCACCTGAGAATTTTAGAGAAGTGAAAGAACCCTAGTAATACCCTTTTAATCACATATTTTGTCGCAGTCAAGTTGTAAACTGTTTAATCATTTTGCATTGATTTTGGTTCGTTTTCAGTGACCAGACAATTAGGGCAAATATGCAAGCAGTGATTCTTAAACAGATTCTAAAATTCAATTGTTTATTTGGACCTGCAGTCATCAACAGAATTCTACTTACTGCCTTTAATATTTAACTTAAAGATTGAAAAGTAGAAAATTGCAGAGTTAGGAGATGATAAAGACATAAAATCAAAGATTTTTAAGATAAAGGCAGTAGAATTGGACACATTTTGCATATCTCTGAGATGCCAGTCCTTCTGGCAGGTGTGTTGTGTCCCTGATCATCTTCGAGATGCCGAGATGATTGATTATCTCTCGTTTCCAGATGAGGAAACTGCAATTTAGAGTGATTAAGTGACTTGCTGATGCATTTACTTCTAGGAAATTTTTATTTACCTATCAGAATTGAAGACAAGTATCCCTGTAATACAATTGGTTGTTATGGCTTCCCCTTCTCAAATTTAAGCACCTTGAGGACTTAGGATTTTTGTTTGTTTGATTGTTTTGTTTTGGTTTTAATCTTATTCATTATTATATGCTCAGAGCCTGGTACTTTCAATAAATTTACTTAATAAATATGTATTGGGTGCCCGATCTATGTCAAACACTAAAGAAATAATCCACATATAGAAATAACACTCCAATCCTTGAAGAGCTAACAATCTAGTAAAGGGAGAAAAATTACCAAACACACATGCTGTAAAATATGTAGAACATTAGATGGAGAGTGTCATGGTGGAATGTGTCAAAGCAGGGAAGGAATAGGGAAGGCATGGTTAGGGAATTCCTCACTGAGAAGGTGACATTTAGGTTAAGCCCTGAAGGAAGTGAAAGAGGTAGCCTTGCAGGTACATCAAAGAGAATATTCCAGGCAGAGAGCAAATACTTTGTAGGCAGGAGGCTGAAATTAGTCAGGCATGTCTTAGTACAGCAGAGATGCCAGCGTGGCTGCAAAAGAATGAATGAGAGGCAAGGTAGTGGGGTTATCAGATCAGATAAGCTGTGAGTAGAAGAGGGTGAAGAATATCCAGGTTCTTGTTGGTCCATACCTAACCTGAGCTTTTACTGTAAGAACAGAAGGCAGTGAAGAGTTTGAACAAAGAAATGATGTGACTGAGACTACCTTTACATAGGATAGTCACAGACAATATTTTGAAAATAAATTCAAAGACTGAAAGAAGGAAACCATTATGAAAGTATCAAAATAATTCGAGCAAATGTAATCACACATTACTTACACAAGGAGAACTAGCAATGAGGGACGAGAAGTGGTGAGATTCTGGATATATTTTGAAGGTAAATCTCACAACATAGATGGTTGTGAAGGTAAGGAAGTGAATCATAAATGACCTGAGGTTGTTGCCTGAGAAATTGGAAAAGATGAAGGCAGCATTAACTGGTTAATTGCAAATGGTATGTTTTAGCAGCAAAAAAATCTGATGTTGAGTTTTGTGTACAGTAAATTTGAGATGCCTGCATCAGACATCCTTCCTGGGATATCAGGCTGACAATTGGATACTGAAATCATCTCAAGTTTATGTGAGAATTTGGGGCTTGGAATATAATTATGGCATCATTTTAGTACCAATTGTTTCCAAAGCCATGGAGACCGAGGGAAATATCCATTGGAAAGAGTAAGGGCCTAGTTTGTAGCAGATACTGTACATGATTGAATGCATGCATGCAGCAGATGTGAGGCTGAATGACATCTAGTTTGTTTGACATCAGCATTATTGTGTCTCTTATTCTTTGTGTGGGTTAAGGCTTTTACTTGTCATCAGCAGATAGTCTCTCTGGCTATTTGAAATAATGCCTCCCCACCACCACCAATTTTTTTTTTTTTTTATTAAAACAGTACCAGGGAACTCACACACTGTTTTATCCCCCCTCCCCCCCTGGGAAACAGAGAACCAGGCATAACCAGGATGTAACCAGAAATACAGCCTACAATTACAGAGCCATTAAAAAAAAAGCAATAGGTCCACTTTAGTAACGGAATGAGCATGATGATGGTAATGATATTTAAAATTGAGGAAAAAGGAATCGTATTTCATGAATACCTACTATGAGACAGATAATGATTTTTAATCATGATAAGTCATTCATTTTAATGAATGGCTACTATGCTAGCCGATTTAATCATTGTCACACCCTTTTTGTGAGATGTATAGTATTGTTCTCATTTTGCCGATGAAGAAATGGAGGGTCAAAGGTGCTAAATAATTCTCTTAGGTGACACAGATGGTAAGCACGAGAGACTGGAGTCTGATCCAGATTTGTCTCATTCCAAAACACATGCTTTTCCCATTTTACCAGTCTGCCTTTTGAAAGCAACAAACAGGCTCAGACATTCAGAAAAAGCTTTCAGTTCTTTGCATAACACTGTGAAGTAGTCAGGGTAGTGACTTACTCTTGTTGAATAAGAAAGAAAACTTTAGCTAAGTGACCTGGCCCAACTAAACCCTCTTCAAAAGCAGATGAGATTTGGCTCACAATTTGCTAAATGCGAGTCTGAGCTTTGTTCACCACCACTCAGAACCAAGTTTAGCAAAACAAATGATGATCGGAATGAAAATATCTCCTTTGTTGTTCAGCAAAAGGTTTTTACAGGTTATTGTTTGCTTTCAATCACCAAAATGTGCGGAATGTACTAAACACCTATATTTATTGATTGCAAGTTGGATTTCTTTGATGGTCTAATTGTATCTCTTTATATGCTTCTGTCCAACTTAAATTCGAATTGTGACAGACAACATTTTCCCCTAGTAACACATAATTGCGCTGGATCCTAATAATTTTTGCTTTTCACTTATTTTTTATTTGATTTCTCTTTCTTAATTGCTTCCCCCTTCTACCAAATAACTCTTGTTTGGAAACAAGGAACTGTCTCCTCTCTCTAAGTTCCCTTACCCAGGTTCTCTTATTCTGATGTTGAGAATCAATCTCTCTTGTCAATACAATATTTCTCTGCCTGCTTTGTCATTTATTTTCGTATTGGATTGTCTTTCACTTTATTTCTGTGGTCCCTTTTCTTTTGAATCTTTTAAAAATTTATTTCTCCCAGCTGAATCATTTCAGTTCAGAGGAATGAGATTTCAGCTTGCTTTTTCTCCCTCAACATGTTATGTTTATCATGAGATTAACATCTTTATTTTTTTTGGCTCTGAAGTCTCTTGAACATTTTCTCTCAGTCATTTTTATTTTCCTTCTTGTTTCTGTGGCTCTGTGTTGTTAAAGTTCTTCATTGCCTCTTTTCCACCTATCTTCCAGTTTGTCCTGTTTTCCTACATCAGCTTCTTGGGAGGTTTTATTCTTCAATTTTTTACATGATTATATCAGAAATCTTTGCTACCAGGTACAGTCAAAGAATTATAACTCCTCTGCTCTGTTCCACTCTCTGCACATGTTTATTAGTAAGTGGATAGTATTGGAAGAGGTTCCAATCTTATACGAGGCTTGTCCAGAGTTATATTTACTAAAAAATACACTTCAATCTAAAAGAAACTCTATCTCAAAATAAGATTCGGGTTTACAGAACTCACTGTTATTCAAGGGTCTTGGCAACCTATAACACACACACACACACACACACACACACATACATATATATATATATTTTTTTTTTCCTGAGTAATTACTTCATATTGAGTTATGTTAACTTTTGGTTAGTATTTTTGAAATAAATGTTCAAAATTGGATACAATTTCTTTTTTTTTTTTTTTTTTTAGC
>NW_006160032.1:3854723-3883149 GCF_000334495.1 Tupaia belangeri chinensis
GAGGGTGAGAAAGAAAGAGAGACAGGGTGGGGGGGGGGTCCTTTCTTCATTTCAGTTTTCTGTAGGGATTTTGGGTAAACACTCATATGTGCCCACTAATGTGTTTCAAGTCACCAAGGCCAGGGATCAGGTTCCTTTAACCACTAGGCTGCTGGGAGGGCCCACAGCAGACTCTTTACTGAACTTTAACAGTTTTGACAAAACGGGACACCAGTTGTCTGTGGTGGGCAGAGCTGAGCTTTATTTATTCATGATAGTGTTTGTGTGCATACATGGACAAAAGTGAGAGAGAGAGAGAGAGACACAGAGAGAGAAGCCCTCTTGATAGTCTTGTCGACGGAAAAAAATAACCAACTGTAAAATTAATAATTAATAATTAATGCGTTTTATTTCCAAGCCAACTGTGTGACCTAGGCCGGAGAAGAGGCACACATGCCTTTTCTCCAGCGTGATCATGTACAGAGGTTCCTTTTATTTGCTTTTGAGATTGACAGACAACATTTCGTGAAGAGATTTTCCCATTGGTCTGGCCCAAAAAGGCGGGACATGTAGAAGGGGAGGCGGGGCTTATAGGTTATAGGTGGGTTCCACAATTTCTAGGTTGGTGATTGGAAAGGAAGATCTGTGTCTTGGGAAGAGATTAGTTAAAGAAAGGCTTAATCTACATCTCAAGGAAAAGGGAAGTTCTGTGTCTTGGGAAGGGATAAGCAAAAGAATACACTGTAATGGGTTGAAATATACATCTCAAAGATACTATGCCAGGGACAGGAGGTAGGAAGAATCCTGTTAATAGAAAATAAATGGTCCGTTAATGTTTGTGGGCATGACTTCCCCAGTCCCCTTTTGAAAAGATTTTGCAAAAATAGGAAAAGTAGTCAGACTTCTGTCCACAGTCTCATCAGGGCTGATCCCCTCCCCCCAGCTCTCCAGCTCTTAAGAATCTTGAATATCCACACTCATCCCCAAAGTGATTTTAGGCCAAACCAGGTGAGCTGAACCCATGGTTGGCCTTGTGGCTTCCAGCACTGCAGTTTAGTAACCTATTGATTGTACCATGGTTGGGCCCAGAGTTGAGCTTTAAACAAATATGAGTTTGAATCCTGATTTCACCTTCTAATGGAGTGTGATTTTCAGGCAAGTTGTTTAACTTTTCTCAGCCTCTTGTTGCTTTTACTTGGATAAAAAGGGGGCGGGGTGGGGTGACGATAATCCTATATACTTGTGGTATAGTTAAAAGAGTAAATGTGATGATAAAACTGTTCATCTACCAGCGCTTCATAACGAAGTCCACAAACTGAGTGGCCGAAACAACAGAACTTTATTTTTTCATTATTTGAAGATGGAAGGTTGAGATGGTGGTGTTGGCATTGTTGATTTTTCCTGAACTTTCTCTCTTTGCAGATGGCTACCTTCTCCCTCTGCACCCATGTGGCTGTCCAATTCTCCCCATCATCTCTCTGTGCGTCATAACTTCCTGTTCTTATATAGAAACTGCATTAGGGCCCTCCCCGCAGAAGTCACTTTACCTTAATTAACTTTTTAAAAGTCTTCTCAGCAATTTATAGTCATCTTCTGAGGTCCTGGAGGTTGGGACTTCAACATATGAATTTGAGGAGATACAATTCAACCCATAAACTGTCTGAAAACACTTCATGCAGGCTGACACATTATCGATACTCAATAACTTGTCGCTACTGTTGTAATTCTTTCATGTACAATGTTAACCTTTCTAGTCTTTTTTTTAAATTAGTATTTGAAATCTTTTTCAGAAGTAGTTATACTTTTAACCCCATCTCTTCAGTTTCATAACTATATTTCTTCATTCTATTAGGCATTAATGCTTATTTTTTGTTATTTATTTAATATTATTATTATTACTATTTGATTTTTTTAGAAAGATTTTTTTGCTATAGGGCACGTGTTCTCACTGGAGAGACAGAGAGAGATAGAGAGACAGAAAGTGGGAACTCATCCCCCAGAAAGGATGGATGGCTATGCCACAGTCTCTTCTCCTCCAATCCCCTCTCAGGATCTTGGGCATGCACAGACACATCCAGCATGAGTTTTAAGCAGTTGGGTCCGGGTTTGGGACTCAAACTGTGGTAAACTACATGGGAGTCCAGAGATGTAACTGATAAACCATCTGCTGGCCCAAGCATTAATTTTTTTATAATTATAATTTGTATTCATACTTGTCCCAATAGGAAGAAAACATAATCTAGAAAAAAAGACTCAATTGGTGTCAGACAGATTTTTTTTTTTTTTTGGAGAGGTTTTTGCTATAGGTTTGTGCTAGCCAGAGAGACAGAAAGAGACAGAGAGATAGAAAGCAAGAAATCACCTCCTAAGGGAGATGGCCATGCCGCAATCCCTTCTCTTCCATTCTCCTCTTGGGACCTTGGGCACGCGCGCACACACACCTGGCATGAGTTTAAACCACCAGGTCCGGGACTCGAATTGCGGTAGACTACATGGGAGTTCAGTGACATAGCCATTACACTAACTGCTGGTCCCAGACAGATTTTTATTTTTGAAAATGAAACAAACTGGTTAAGCATTTTAACCATTTTGTATTTATATTTAAATCACAAAGTAGGGAAACCATAATCAAAGAAAGTCTGGATAAAATAGTGAGGATAAAGTTGCCTTAAGTACTGATATAAGGTACCAGCAGTTAGCGTAACGGCTATGTCGCTGGACTCCCATGTAGTTGACTGCATTTCGGGTCCTGGACCCGGTGACTTAAACTCACGCCAGGCGCGTGTGCGTGCGTGCCCAAGATCCTGAGAGGAGAATGGAGGAGAAGGGATTGGGGTGTGGCCATTCCCTCTGGTGGTGATTTCTCTCTCTCTGTCTCTCTCTGTCCTTCTGGTGAGCACTAGCGCCCTATAGCAAAAACCTCTCAAAAAAAAAAAAAAAAACTGATATAAGAAATGTACAAAACCAAGAGTTTATTTAACTTTATAGAGCTCTTAATAACGATTAAGACACAATCTATTAGTCTTTATCTGTGCCCTCTGCAGGTGGCTTCCTCAACAACTTCAGCAAAAACTAACTGGTTAAAGAATATGACATAAATGAGAGAGTCATCCTCATAAGTTATTGCTTCATGAAAAGAGAATTAAACTCTGACTCTGAAAACATTTTCCTTCTTGGTCTTATTTTATCTACATCCAAAATCTTTATTTTCTGGATCTTCCTCCAGAGAGTTGTTCTAGTAGGTGGATGAAATTTGATATATGCTGTTAACTTCCTCTTCCAAAGGTCAAAACATCTCCAGCCCTTTCTGGCCAATCACTACCCAAAGCAATCCTCTCCCTACTTTCTAATGTGTGTCAATAGTCCTAGTATTTTCCTAAGTCCTTAAGTCATTTGTTATTCTATCATTCAGTCATTCACTCCGTGAAGAATTCTATCATTTGGGTCTCTGTCTTTTCATTCTAATCCTTTTGATTTGTACTTTAGACCCTTAATTCATCATCTTACATAAAACATTGATGTGATTCCACTTTCTTTAGTACAAATAAGCCTTGGCAGATACTTTCAGTTAAAATATTTGGTCTAAGAGTCAAAATTGTAAGCAGATCTGTATAAAAATTAGTGATTTAACATGAGCTTGGAATGGAATAGAGCTAGGAAGCATGAAGAAACATGAGCTCCTATCTCCTGTCTACCACTAGGGCTTTACCGGAGACTTTTCCTAAAGATGAAATGTTGTAGAAGACCCTGGACATCTACATATAAATGTTTCTTTGTTCCTTCATTAGTCTAGCTCTGTAGTTGTAAAAATCTCATCTGTTAAAGAATTCATTCTAGGGACCAGGTGGTAGCATAGTGGTTAAGGCACTGGACTCCTGCATAGCTGACTGCATTACAAGTTCCAGACCTAGAGACTTGAAAATCACACCGGGTGAGTGCATGCCCAAACTCCTGAGAGGGTACTGGAGAAGGGATTGTGGCATGGCCATCTCCCTGGGGCGGTGATTTTTCACTTTCCCTCTCTGTATGTGTCTCTCATCTCTCTCTCTCTCTGGTCAGTGCTCATGCTCTATGACAAAAAAAAGAAAAGAAAAGAAAAGAAAAAACCCCTAAAAACAAAAAAAGAATTTGTTCTTTAGCTCTGTTCATATAATTATCACATGGGATGCATCTCCCCCATGTTATAGATTATAAGAAATGTAAATGATTTTCATGGCTAAGTTTGCCTACCTTCGATTTATGACTTACATACTATTTTAAAATATAAGCTCTGCTTAATTGGATACTCTACAGTCCCATTTCCAACTCACTTGGATGGCTATTTACTAACTAAAGAATAAATTTCAATTCTTTAATCTCTTACCCAAGTTTTCGGCCTCATCTTTTATTACTCCACAGACCCTCAGCGCATCAGGCTTGCTCATTTTTCTATTACAGTGTTTCTGCTTTGGAAACTTTGTCCTGTCTCCTTTATCTGCCATAATCTCCCTCCATTTCTACCTAGAGAAATCCCCCCTTTCTAGTAAGTTTCAGTTAGTCACCCACAGCTGGAAATAGGCTCGCCTTCCTCTGAACTGTAGCACTTGGTTTCTAGCACACTTTCATCGCTTACCGCACCATATTCACGGTAGAAAATGAGCAATGCGGGGAACCAAGAAAGGAAGAAAGAAGGGAGCAAAATGACTCATTATTTCCTTCTAGAGATATCCACCGTTTATGTTCAATAATATGCCTTCCTTGATTTTTTTTCATTTTTAAATATAGTATCTTCCTCCTCCTCATAATTAAGGAATAAAAATTTAAAAATGCTATTATTATTTTATTACATGGCAGATATTAGTATAAGATTTTTAAAGCCATTATATTCTTTCATCTTTACAACTACTATGAGTGTCTTATTTTTTAAATTCGTTCATGAGAAAAGAAACCTAAACCTTAGAAATGTTAGGTCAGTTTCCCAAGGTCAGAGGTTACAAAGCAGAGGTAGGAACTGAATGAAGCATGTTTGCTGCACTTCATTATCTCGCTCTTAAGTACAACACAATACTGTGTGTGTGTGTGTGTGTGTGTGTGTACTATTATATATAATTACAACAAAATTGTATTTTTATATTAAAAAAAAACCTTCACGCAAACAATGGAAAAGTGAAATTTGTAAAAGCTAATCCCATATTTAAAAGACTCTAGTGAATCATCTTAAAAGGGCAGACTTGAAAATCCCTCATAAGAATAGAAATTACGGCTCACACCTAGGCAGTGCTTAGCACCTGCTCGGTGGTGCTCTGAGTGTTACAGTCAGGACCTGTTTAGGCTTCACAATAACTCCGTAGGAGGACTGTGACAGTCATCATTGTACAGATGAGAAAACTGGAGAGCAGACACGTGAAGTCATCTACCCAGGTCGTAAGGCTACTGGGAAACCTTGGCCTACAAGAGAAGACTATACTTTTCTCCGAACTGTGATACACATACAAGGGTAGTTCAAAAAGTTCATGGAAAATGGGATTAAAAAACAAGTTTATGTTGGTGGGGGAAAAAATTGAAATCCATGCATAGTTTCCTCGTAATATGCATTTTCCATGAGCTATCTGATACCCACCTCCCCCCATACACACATATTTAACTTCCACCTTCTGACCTTCTGTCCTCGTATCTAAAAAAATAACCATAATGTACTTACCATGGCTGTAACATGGTATTTAATGTGTTTCCAGTAGCTCAAAAGCAGAGAATGGTTCTTGAACCTCTTTTGTTTGCGGAAGCAGAGCACTAACTTTAATTAACTTTAACTAGGACTGCTTGTAGCTGCATGTGAGAAGAGACACAAAAAGGCCCATTAACTCTGAACATCATTTCTGTGTTTTTGCTCTGTATGCCCTCAAGATAGTACTTTTTCCCCGCTGTTCCTTGATTTTTGCCTTTTTCCATTTTTTAAAATGTATTAGCAAAGAGTGTTAGTCTAAAATTAGTCATGTATCCACTGTAGCCTTTTAGTTCATCTAAACACATTACTTCTGGGGAAATAGTAGAGAACTTAGAGGAATATTTTAAAAGCTGAAACCCCTTCTTCTTAAGAGCCCTACATTCAAGTTATGGCTAAATTATCTGGTCTCTATGTTTCCTAAGTATGTGTGTTTTAAAGATGTTCTCTGTAGAACATCTTCCCTCTAAAGTAATTGTTTCAAACATGCTAACAGTAGGATATTACTCTCTGTAACATGTACTTACCTGACTTTACAGTTTCCTATTTCCTAACCGTGAGTGAAAACTGCTAATGTTCATTGATTTGATATGTTATTGTAAAAACCTGCTACCTGATTTTACACACACACATTTTCTGGAAACTAGTGTTTAAAACTACATGTTACTGTTTACGTTACACTAGGATTTGAAGGAATGCTTCAGTGACAGCTGAAGTGAGACATTTAGCAGCTTCTGCCACTGTCCTTTTTGTATTCTGTGCCTGGTGCAAGGATTCCTTTCCTCTTGAAAGTTTTATCATGTACAAGGCTATTAACATTATGAGGATAGGCTGAAGCATGAATAAATCTTGAGACTTACTGATGATGTCATTACACTGGTCAATAAAATACATAGAGGCAGAGGCTTCCCGTGCTACCAGGCTCCACTAACTCAATCAGGATACACGAGCAATTAACTCTTTAATTAAGATGAATTGGTGACATTAGCCCTCCTTAAACTCTGCTCGTCAGCATTTACAAATAGAAAAAGACGGATGCCTCCTTCCCAAGAAATGTAGGTTTTATTTTTCATTCATCGACAGAGTCTAATTTTTTCTACTTTGTAAACAAAGTCACTGAAGTATAGGGATGGTCACAGACATTGTAACAGGTTCATTTCATCAGCCATATCTTGCCATATTAAAGGCTTCATACTGGAATGTATTAGGTTTTTTATGAAGCTAATTCTATCACTATTATTATTGAATACAATTGTTTGCTTCCCCCCCTCCCTCCTGTTATATGCAAAAAGATTCATGTTAAAATCTTTTAGAAAAAAGATGAATGCAGCACGGCATGGAAATAAGTGTCTATTAATTTGTCTTTCTAAAAATTATTTGTTGACGTCTGCCACTTTGCCAGTCATTTAGCTCAAAACTAGAAATCTAAAGACACGGGACCAGCAGATTTTGTAGTGGTTACATTGCTGAGTCCCACAGGACAGATTGTGGTTCTTATTCTGGACCCAGTGGCTTCAAAATCACACCGGGCACATGTGCATGTGTGTCCAGGATCCCAGGAGGAGGATGGAGACGAAGGGATTGTAGTGTGGCCATTGCCCCAGGGGGTGATTTCTCACTTTCTCCCTCACTGTGTCTGTCTGTCTCTCTCCAGCATGTGCATGCATCCTAAGTCAAAAACCTTAAAAAAAAAAAGACATGCATCCAAGTTAGGCTGCATTTCAAATTAGTTAGCCTTCTGATCCCAGGTAAGGATGTCTCTGCAACTACTTTCTCATTTGTGAAATTTGATTATCTTTTAATTTTCTTTCAAGAATATTTAACATATGAAAGAAGAAAAACAACTGTATGAATCATTCTAGGAAAAAAATGTCTAAACCAGCATAAAAAAAATATTAAGCAATTCATATATGTAACTAAACATAGGTGGAATTAAGGAATTAACTTTATTATTTTATTTAACCTAACATATGCAAAACATCATTGCAACATATAAAATAGGTCATATAACTATCTACATAATACTGCATAACTGCAACTATGTAAAACAAGTTATGGAATTATGACCTATTATATATATATTTGTATATTATTTGTACTAAGCCTTTAAGATCTTAGAGCATACATCCATTCAGATAAGCCACATTTCAACTAATCAAAAGCTATAAATATAACATCTAGTGACTACCTTGTTGGATAGCTCAATTCCAATGTTAACAAAGAACAAATACAAGTATATCCAGTAGATGTTTGTCAGTTAAAAAAAATCTTTCTACATTTATCCATGATAGAATGTGCATGTGCACATACGTAAGAGAGAAAGAAAGAGAGACAGAGACAGAGAGAGAGAGATGAGCACTGTTCACGGAGTCTGGTCACATCAGAATCCCTGGCCTCCAGTCTTCTAGCCTGTCAGATCCTGGGCAACTGCACCTGTGCCTAGCATATTTTGGGCTGACTAGGCAGGGTAATCGAAATGTGGTTGCTATGTGGGCTTTGGCTTCTCTTGAACAGCACATTACTGCCATGACATGGAGGTGACCCAGTCTTTCATTTTTATTTAGTGTTTTTTGTTGTTGTTGTTGTTGTTGTTTTTGCTATAGGGCACATGCACTTGCCATAGAGAGACAAAGAGTGATAAGGAGAGGAGAAGTAAGAAATCACCCTACTGGGACCAGCAGTTAGCATAATGACTATGTCGCTGGACTCCCACGTAGTCAACTGCGGTTTGCATCCCGGACCCGGTGGCTTAAACTCCCACCAGGCACGTGTGTGTGCGTGTCCAAGATCCCTAGAGGAGAATGGAGGAGAAGGGATTGCAGCGTGGCCATCGCCCCTGGGGGGGGGGATTTCTTGCTTTCTGTCTCTGTCTCTGTCTGTCTGGCGAGCGCATGCACCCTATAGCAAAAACTTCTCCAAAAAAAAAAAAAAGAAATCATCCCACCACCACCAGGGTCTGGTCACTCAGCAATCCCTTCTCCATTCTCCTTGTGGGATTTTGGGTATATACACATGCACCTGGCATGATTTTGAAACCATTAGGTCTAGGACTAGAACAGTGGTTGGCCATGTGGTAATCCAGTGCCTTAACCACCATGCGAACTGTTGACCCCTATTTTTTTTTTTTTAAGTTGCTTTCTTTCATGAGTGAGAGGGACAGAGGCAGAGAGACAGAGCTTCTAACAGGGTTTTCACACAGTGGTGCACTCTCAGTCCTAGCTAACCCCTGATCACAAGCATGGGTTATGTCCGTGTGCTTCTGCAGGTCAGTGAACCCAGAACGTCCCCAGTGGGCCAGCCTCTTTCTCTGGGTATGCCACATGTTACAACTTTACCACTGTCCAGTCCGTTTTTCCATTTTGATTAAATTTTTAAAATAAAAATACGCCAAAAGTTAAAGTTTTCCTTAAACCCCAAATAGCTATACAAAGGAAAATAAAATAAAATAAACTTTGATCATCCACAGGCAATAGACCTTCACTGAATGAATATGATTTCTTATAAGGAATCAGTGCTAGAGAAATCTACTTACCATTATGTAGAGCAAAATAAGAAGTGCAGAAAAGAGACAACATCCTGTTAACTTGCCCACTGTCAATAATAAGAACTGCAGCTCGGCTTACAAGACCTCATATGTGATTACTGATTCTGCCAACCCACAAGTTAGCTATTCTGACGGATAGAAGGGTGCTATCTCCACCATGTAGAAAACTGCCATTTAAAATAAATTTTCATTTTATAACTTTAATTTCTTCATTTTATTTATATTTTAAATGGAAATTATTGAATGTCAGGGATAGTTACATATCCATATTTTCACACACAGTGTAATCCACTCTAGGCGACCCCTCTTTTCCACTTCTCTGGTTTAACTGGACTCAAAAAATACTTACTGAGTTGAAAATAAACTGGAGAAAAGTATTTTAGTTAGAGATAATAGATTTTGATTTTTCCTAAGTTTTGTCATCTTACATCTGTTGTTCTGTTTTTTTCCCCTCAATTTGAGATATTTCTTCTAATAGATAATAACAACATTTATAATAATATTAACCAAATTTTATTTAGTTCTTATGTTAGGCACTGTGATATATATATATATATATATATATATATATCCACACACACATACACACACATATATGTGTATATACATGAATATTTTGGATATGTATGTATTAAAAAGTTCACTGGGAAGCAACCTCTCTGATTTTAAGAAAACTCTCCTTTAAAACAATATGAAATTTTATGGGACCCGCAGTTAGTGTAATGGCTATGTCGCTGGACTCCCATATAGTCGACAGTGGTTCGCGTCCCAGACCTGGTGGCTTAAACTCAGCTGGGCACGTGTGCGTGTGTGCCCAAGATCCCGAAAGGAGAATGGAGGAGAAAGGATTGCGGCATGACCATCCCCCCGGGAGGTGATTTCTCGCTTTCTGTCTCTGTCTCTCTCTGTCTGTCTGGCAAGCGCACACGCCCTATAGCAAAAACCTCTCCAAAAAAAAAAAAAAAAATGCCCCTGGAGAGGATTCAGTACAGATGGGAGGGAGAACCTAAACTTTCTAGGAGATGGTAGAACACTCAGGAAAGGTGGCACTCCAGGTGGGATTCTAAGAAGCAGGAGAATGTTTCTCAGTAGCAGAGCAGAGAATATCACAAACCAAGAAAATTGAGACAAGGGAGAGTTTACAGTTGGGCTCTTTCACGAGTAGCCTGTGACATGCAGTGGGAATCTGCAGAATTTGAATGTGTAGTGGTGCTTTCGAGCCACCGTAGGGAGGACACACCAATACATATCGTTCATCTTGGTAGTGACAGGAATGGAATGGAGACTTCCAGATAGACATAAAATCAGACTTGGGTTTTACACAGAAGGGTCATGGCATCAGAATAGTGGGTGATTTGTCAAAGGAAGAACTCTTCTCAGAGACTACTGCAATAGTTCAGGGTAGAGTAAAAGGAGAGTCCACACAAGCATTGAGGAGCAGATGTGAAGGAGGTTAGGATTGTAAAACCATTTCCAAACAGATTCTACAGGGGTTTAAAACAGGTGTTGAGAGAGAGGAAGACGGGGAGTACATTCCAAAAGCTCTAACCAGGTGAATGTCAGTAATGTTAAATATTTAAACAACACTGGACTTAATTCAATCATTTCTGGTTCAAAGGCACCTTTTGGATTTAGTAATATTCTCTGTCAATTACTTAAGCAGTAATTTATTGTAATGTAGAAAATACCTTGATCAGGGAGCAGGGAAAAATATTTAATATACTGCTTCTGCAAATAATGCACAAGATCCTTAACTCTAAATGAATCAAAGACAATTGTAAGCATCAAATATATAAACTATCTTTGGCTGTGGAGAAAACACTTATTTCTCTAAGTCTGATTCTTCTTTATAGTCTGGTATTTGCAGGCAAATTAGTAATTAAGCACATGTGTGTTTTCAAAATCAGTCACAGTAAGTATTCTGAAAGAAAGACCTTGAAATCATCCCAAATGTTCCAAAAAATATGAGCTATTTAAAATTTTAATGAGATTGGGGAACATAAAACAAAGTTATATGTGTGTTTTCTCACCTCGAACAAATAGAATTTTAGAGATACAAAATAACTATATAAAATGATTCTTTTTCTAATCTCCTCAAAAGAAAAACCGAATAAAGGCATCAGTTTAAGCAAAGTCACAAACTGTCAACCCTCTATTATTAGTAGGAGTAATATAAAAATAAGTCATTATGCTTTTCATGATGCACTGTGATATGAGAGTATGGGTTCTAAACAAGACAACTGTTGGTTATGTGGCTCTTCTGAGTTACAGGGCATGTATGGAAACTAGTGGCTCTCAGTTGAGAGTCGTTTGTTCTCCAGGAGACATTAGCAATTCATGGGTGCAAGGAATAGGGATTGCTGTAGTCATCTGTGAGGGAGAAACTAAGGCTATTGAGAATATGTTCCAATGCATAGGACAGTCTCTGCTCACCTGCTCACCATCAACACAAGTTAGCTGATCTAGAATACAGTGGTGCCGAGTGTGTGAAATCTTGATATAGAACATGTATGAAGCTCCTTGGGAATCTTTGAGAGTTGCTTTCATAAGGTATAGAGAGTCATTTAATACTTTAAATTAAAACATAATCAAGTGTGGCAATTCATGAATTAAGCGCTCTGAGACACTCAAATGAAAATGGAAATATAAAATCTATGTTGCTTCATAGTCTCTGTCAATAGCCTGTTTTTTCCTGTTCATAGGTCCAATTCTATTTGAAGTCATTTGTATGCCATTTAACATTTTCTCTGGGAAATTGCTTTTTGAAAAAAGCCAAGGTGAAGTTGTAAGACTGAGGAAAAGTGAATGCAGAGGTATTTGGGATCGTTTTCAGTTTGGGAGTGGCACCCCTTAGTGTGGTCCGTTTATATCTGTTCAGGCAAGAGAACCTACCTTTAGAGTGAGGGTCACAAACTTAAATGCCTAAGACAAGGCTGCTCTTCTGCACCAGACACATCCACATCCATTGGAAAATAGCTGCTGCTTCAAATTCTGCAGGCACCCCCAAGCTGCCACAGGTGCCCTGGGTTATTTCCTTGCCAGCGTGCATGCAATCCTACTATAAAAGGGTTTACAACATAGCAGGGACCCTCCACCCACATTGTACAATCAGAGCCTAAGATAATTTTGATTGGCTTCTGCCCAAGCTCTGCCCACTATTCAATACTTATCAGTGCAGGTGAAATAAATAGGCGAAGTGGCCCAGTTGTAAAATGCTACTGGGGTGATGAATTGAGCCTCACTGATGCGCACACACGTGGGAGGGGTGGAGAAAGAGGGCCACTGGATAATGCGTGCCTCTCTAAGTATGAGCAGCCCCTACTCAGCTCCAGCAGATGGTTGCCATGTGGGAACGCAGGTCGAGAGTTGCCAGATTTTTTGAGAGAAGCAGTGAAATCTAATGATTTTTAAACATTGGCAATTAATTCAAATGTAAAACACTATTCAGCCACCACTGCAGCCTGTATAGTCCCTTCTGAGGGATAACTCATGGGCCAGCAGTTTGCAAATGCTGCTTCAGAAAGATGGTGAGAGGAATGTCTTGATTCCCAATTCCAACATGGAATCATTTCTTGACTACAAGTCTCCTCTTCCCCACACTAACAAGGATTTCTCTGAAATATTATTGCAGGTAAATTGAAACTGCAGTGGTATTTGAGACAACAATAGACCTGCCTCTTAAGGAGCCAGACAATTATCACTTTTGGTTGTGCTTTTTAAGCATAAGGCTCATATCTCCACATGACCAAAGAAAGAGAGACCCATGTATTCACATTTTGAGTTTTCAGGAAAACATTTTCTGTAGATGGCATAAATATAAACTTCATGTTATGCTCAGATGGGTATAAAATTCAAGGACTGTATTTATGATTTTACCTAAGGAAATGCATCAAGTAGAAAACAGATGCTAAACACTTTTTTTCTGAGTAGATGTTGCTAATGAAAATGCCCCATGAAACAATTTGAAATAAACCCAGCCAAAGATGACAGAAACATGGGGTCAGCAGGTGGTGTAGTGGTTAAAGAGGTGGACTCCAACATGGCAGACCACGATTTGAGTTCCAGGTATGGCGGCTTGAAATTCATGCCAGATATGTGTGTGCCCAGAATCCCAGGAGGGGAATGGAAGAGAAGGAGTTGAGACATAGTAATTCACCCGGTGGGTGGATTTCTCATTTTTCCTTCTGTCTGTCTGTCTGTCTCTCTCTCTAGGACTCCCACATAGTTGACTGTGGTTCTTGTCCCAACCGGTGGCTTAAAACTCACGCAGGGCACGTGTGCGTGCATGCCCAAGATCCTGAGAGAACAAAGGAGAAGGGATTGCAGTGTGGCCATCCCACCTGGGGGGTGATTTCTCACTTTCTGTCTGTCACTGTCCGTCTGGCGAGCACACGCGCCCTATATCAAATAAATAAATAAATAAATAAAACTCTTAAAAAAAAAAAAAAGATGACAGAAATATTTCACTTAAGGTCTGGAAAACAATGAGACAGTTCCATAATTTGATTGCCAAAGAATTGATCCTCTAATGTGTGTCTCACTTTTTGCTTTTATTTTTTTTTTTTGGAGAGGTTTTTGCTATAGGGCGCGTGCGCTCGCCAGACAGACAGAAAGAGACAGAGAGACAGAAAGCGAGAAATCACCCCCCAGGGGAGATGGTCACGCCTCAATCCCTTCTCCTCCTTTCTCCTCTCAGGATCTTGGGCATGCACGCACACGTGCCCTGCGTGAGTTTTAAGCCACCGGGTTCGGGAGGTGAACCATGGTCGACTACGTGGGAGTCCAATGACATAGCCATTACGCTACCTGCTGGTCCCCTCACTTTTTGCTTTTTATTGACTCAATTTTTTTGAATATTGGGGGGAACATTTGAATCTATTAAAAAAAAAAAAACCATTTTCTGTCCCATCCCCAAATTGGGCTTCCCATCCCGGAGTAGTAATTTGAATAGACAGGACTAAAGGACAAATATTTTAATAAAAACACTGAAAAAGAATACCATGAAGGGGCTGGACTGTGCTGCAGTGATAAAATGTGACAGTCTCTGCGGCTGACCCACATGGGGAAGTTCTAAGTTCATGTCTGGAGACCTCCCTGAGTATGCTGGGCATGCATGTGCCCATAATCAAGGCCTGACTGCAACTGGGAGTGTCTTTACAGCATAACAACCCTGTTTGGGGAGGTCTCTCTCTCTTTCTCTATCCTTCTCACTTATGATAAAATAAATAAATAAACTTGAAGAGGATCAACTTTTCCACAAAGGGCTAAATTGTAGAAATCTCTGTTATAAAGATAATACTATGAGGTTCAGGTAGTACGCCTGGAAGGTTCAAAAATTGCAGGGGGTTTAACACTGGCTCATTCTCAGTAGCCTGGTATGAAAAATTAAAAAAAAAAAAATAAAGTACTAGGGAGTACTAGAGAGGATGCAGATGAGGAAGGGCCACTCAGTTCACAGAAATAATCATATTATAGACGGTACTCCCGGAAGGTTCTCTAGAAGAAATAACCTTCAACTCTCCCCTGCTACAGCAGAGGAAACTGAGGCTCAGAAAGGTATTCATAAAGCTGGGTGTCTGATGGCTGCTTTGTTTGTCCTGTTTCCCTATGCTGCGGACTTGGCCTGCCCTATTTCTATAGCCATTTCACATGCTAGGGAAAAGAAAATATGGGAAGATATCCATGGGTGTATGTACGCATATGAGCATATGTGCATGTGTGTTATTTGCTGGTCATTCTGTTCATATGTTCCAGGGGAAGGAAGTTGCACCCCAGAAATAAAATGAGATTGTAGTAATTTAATAATTCTCAGCTCATTCTCCTATGGAGTAAGTCAAGAGGTATTAATAGTCACGTTGGTTGTGAGGAACGAAAGATTTTCAAGGGGAAGGAAACAACATTTTCCAGGGGACTTTATTGTGCTTCCTGTAAACACACATACTTACTTGTAGCCTCCCAGAAGCTTTTACATGTACCGGAGGTGTCTGGGGCTCAGAGAAGAAAAGTAGCTTTGGCTGTCATTCTGTGGCTTAAGTTGGCAGTATGGTGTAGTGGGAAGAACTTGGGCCATAGCACATTGCTTGGGGTGAGCCCCAGGTTCCAACATTACCAAAATGGAAGCCCTCAGGCTATTTGAATCTCTGAGAGTGTGTTTTCTATCATTGAAATGGGAATAATAACAGTCTTCATAGCATTCTTAAAACCGAATAAACACTGATAATAGTTACTCTTAAAGTTATTTGAAAGGTTCAGTGAGATAATTTGTGTAAAACACTTAGCTCATGCTTGGCTCATAGTAAATGCTCAGAAAATACTAACTGTTGTTACTGTCATTACTTCTGGGACTCTGGGGCATATTTCTTGTCATCGTGCCTCACATTTTCTGTACACTCCTAAGTGTGGTTTTTCACCTCTATATACACTGCCATGTTAAAATTTCATAATGATGATTTCCATTTGCAAGGGTCTCACAGGTATTTTAGCAATAGTTTGTCTTCATAATGGTCTTCTAATGAAGAAAGTGTCAAAAATACTTAGTTAAAAGTGAAGGTGGATGATTGAACTCAAAATTTTTGAACACCCCCCCCTCGTCTCCCCATTCCCGTTTTACTCATCACGAACTCCTTGACCACTTCCTTAATGTGATGTAGGCAGACTAAGTCCTTTGTTTATTGATTGGCCAAATATATGCAGGGCGAATGCGTGCGACTTCATCCTTGGCTCTTCCAAGGGAGACTGTTGCCATGGTAACAAAAGCATCCTTTGACTCCTATTTCTACACAGAGTTATAGAAATGCTTCTTAAAAAATACTTATGACAATATTTAATGTCGAATCTAAAGTAATTTTTCTCATTGTTTGGGGAGTAAAATTGATTTTCTGTGGGCAAAGTTTGTTTGGCTGCCCAAATGTACTGTTTATAGTAATGTGTTCCACCAAATTTCTTTAAAAGCCAGTTAAACATATTTTGTCTTAACTTCTAATCTAATTTCATCATTTGGAAGTGCTTCTTGCTGCACCGTGCCTATTTTGATTTGGAAATAGTGCACATTCCATCTTTGGTATGTCAGGGTAAGGCGGAGGGGAACAGAATGAATCATTTAATTTCTTGTATCAGGGAGGGAGGGTGAACACATGCTTGGATCTGTTCAGGAGTCTGTGACTTACTCCAAAGCTGAGATATTCAGGTGGCAGCTGGTGCCTGGTTTATGATTCCAGTGGTTCAAAACCCATTCCTTCCTCAGAGGCATCTGTTTTTAATTGTTTTCAAAATTAAAAATAACTTCTGTTGTTTTCATTACAAGAATAACACATGACTTGCAGAAGATTCAGAAAGTATAGATCAACAAAAGAAATATGCCCATAATCCTACTTCCTAGATATAAACTCGGTTACTGTCTGGTAGCAAGTATCTTTTAGACTTTTGTATATGGGTACATATTATTTTATTTCACAAGACATAACCTACTTATTTATTGTTTTGAACTTGCTTTATTCAACTAGATCTGCCAGCATCTTGAAAGATCACTTCTTTTTTTTTGGAGAGGTTTTTGCTATAGAGTGTGTGCGCTCACCAGACAGACAGAGAGAGACAGAGAGACAGAAAGCGAGAAATCACCCCCCCCCCCGGAGGGGATGGTCACGCCGCAGAGCCTTCTCCTCCGTTCTCTTCTCGGGATCTTGGGCACGCATGCACACGCACCCGGCGTGAGTTTAAGCCACCGGGTCCGGGACTCGAACCGCAGTAGACTACGTGGGAGTCCAACGACATAGCCATTACGCTAACTGCTGGTCCCGAAAGATCACTTCCAATGTGTTATGTTTATGGCTACAAAGTTGTAAGACATTGGCAATTTGAATTAATATTAATTTCTTCGATATTTTGATGGCTTTTAGATTTTCCCTAACTGAAGCAGAGCTGTACTGAATATTTTTGTTAATGCTATTACTCCCTTTTTGATATGTAAATAATGAAGGACAAAGCCGTATTTTAGTGTCTTGCTGAGATAGAAGGAATGTGAGGGGGTGGTTGTGGTGGATTTCCAGGACTGTCCACTTTCAGTTCCAAGAGGACATCCTGACAATGACAAAATAGGGTCTACAACTGGGAGTTATAGCAATAAACTTGCCATTGCTTATCCTCTGTGACACTGAGCCATTTAGATGCTAGACTTCAGCTGCCTAGGGTCTTAAGAGGGATTTTAATTTCTGTCTTTTACAAATTTTGTTTTGTTTTTAAATTTAGCCAGGGGATGCACACCCAGGTGAGATAGAGAGATAGAGAGATAGAGAGAGAGAGAACACCCCTCTCATGAGATATGATCATGCTAAGGGACCAGCAGTTAGCCTTACAGCTATGTCGCTGGACTCTCATGTAGTCGACTGTAGTTTGTGTCCCGGACCCGGTGGCTTAAAACTCACACTGGGTGTGTGTGCGTGCATGCCCAAGATCCCAAGAGGAGAACAGAGGAGAAGGGGTTGCAGCATGTTCGTCCCCCCTGGGGAGTGATTTCTCACTTTCTGTCTCTCTGTCTCTGTCTGTCTGGCCAGTGCACATGCCCTATAGCAAATACCTCTCCAAAAAAAGAAAAAGAAATGATCATGCTACAGTCCTTTTCCTCCATTTCTCCCTCCTTTTAGGATTTTGGGCTTGCATGTACACACACGTGCCCACAGTGTTTTTCAAACCACCGGGTCTAGAATTTCAATCACATATCCAGCCATATGGGATCAAGCCATCTTAATAGCCAGCACACTATGGGCTGGACCCACAAGTATTTATTTAGAATCAGTTCTATCCTAGTATTCTGCTCTCTTCCTGGAATTATACCACTTAGCCATACCCCATCTTTGACCTTGCCATGCCCTAAAATGCACACAAGTGCTAAGTTGCAGGACAAGCTTTTGCTTCTGAAGTCTTTTGGCTCTGAGTCCCAAGTCTCCTACTCACAGTTACTTAGCATTTGTGAGACTCAATTTTCTCATCTTTAAAATGGCAAAAATAAAACTCCTTATTAGTTTGCTTCTTTTCTTTAGGATTTGGTTACTCAATATAGGGAAAATGCTAGGCAAGATACCAAGCATATAGTATGATGATGGCAGTGGTGGTGCAATTGGAAATGGGAACACATGGAGAAGGAAGCTACTCATCCTTTCTAGGGGTATCAGGGAAGCCATCCAACTCCCAGTCTTGTGCTTAATAGACTGAGCACAGAGCTGTGAGTTTAAACTCCATGTCTAAGTGCCAGCTCTCCATGACTCACTGCCTGACCTTGGGTTAACCACTTAATCTCTCTCTGCCTTGGTTTTCCTCTCTATAATATGAGCATAATAACTCTTACCCACCTCACTGGGGCAAGGATGATTAATCAGTGTTTATAAAGCTCAATAAATCCTTTGGGTATGAAGTGCAGTGAGATTGGAAAGCATTATTACTATTAGCTGCTTTCTTGATATCTAAACCAGCATGCCAGGGACTGCTGAACGGAGTACTATAGAGTTAGACCCTCATCCTATATCATTGCAAGAATCTCAGTTTCTTTAGTCCTGCCCCTGTGGATATCAGTTTTCTACTGCTATAATCCTCATTCTTCAATAAGCTGCAATCAATTTCCTGCTTATATCCAAGAGCCTATCACCGCCCACACCCATAAGCAGTGCTTTATTCCATCAACAAATGTTTGCTGAGCAGATGGAAGGTGCCATGCTAGATACAGATGACACAGGGGTGTATGTCATCAATATGGTCCCTACCTTCAAGGTACTTAGTGCCTGTAATATAGAATACATAGGATCCTAGGGGACCACATACATGCACATGTGTGGTCAGAAAACTCATTCTTCTAGAGATAATCTCTAACTGAAAACTGGGAGGAAACCAACCTTATGACCAGTAAAACATAGGAGAAAGTAGAAAGAAAAAAAAAAATATTCTAGGCCGAAGGAAATGATCATGAAAGACCAAATTGACAGGGGGCAGTGCGGTTAAGGAAATCAAAAGAAATTTCATAGGGCTAAAGCTAAAGAAAGGACAGGTGACCTATAAGAGGATATTTTTAATGCAATCTACTTCTTTCTTTTGATGAATCTCAGCCTCCTGATCAGATCACTGGGATACTTTTTTTTTTCAAGATTTATTTATTTATTTATTCATTCATTCCTTCATTTTAATTTGACCAGAGAGAGACACACAGAGAGAGAGAGAGAGAGAGGAAAGTGAGAAAGCAAGCCACAAGGTCCAGGACTCTAACCGTGGTCGGCCACGTGGGAGTGTCCAGCACCTTAACCACCATGCCACCTGCTGGTCCCCACTGGGATACTTTTTTAAATGTACCTCATGGCCCGGGGTCCTGGCTTCTCTTCAGCCTGGACATCGGAAGTAATGGCTTTCCTCAACTCCCAGTCCTCTAGTTTCTTTTTTTTTTTCTAGAGGTTTTTGGGATAGGGCGGCATGTGCTTGCCTGAAAGACAGAAAGAGAGACAGAAAGCGAGAAATCACCCCCAGGGAGGATGGTGCAATCCCTTCTCCTCCATTCTCCTCTTGGGATCTTGGGCATGTACGCACACACACCTGGTGTGAGTTTAAGCCACCAGGTCCAGGACTCGAACCATGGTCGACTACATGGGAGTCCAGCGACATAGCCATTACATTAACTGTTGTTTCCCCAGTCATTTATTTTCTTAGTGCTGACACTAGTAAGCATTTTTTTTTGCCTTACTACTTTGTATTATCAATCTCTATCTGACTTTCTTTGTAGGTATCACCTATCCTTATTATGGCTATCAGTCTTGTCTCAAAGATAACATCCATGTAAATCAGGAGCTCCAATTTCTAAAAACCAAAAGTCTGTACACACACACACACACACACACACACACACACACACACACAAGACAGAAAAGAAAATGAAAGGACTGAGAAACAGAAAGAGACATTAAGTCGAATGTCATGACGGTTCTCCTAGGCAGAGCTAAAACAGGAATGCATGTAATTTAGGTTCCCACTATGTAATGCATATTGGACATTAATTTTGCAAGCATACAATAGAGAGTCTTTGAAAATAGCACCAGTAAGTGTATACATGAAAATCTAAGTTGCATAATAAAATCTTAAACAGGAGATGAGAATTGTATCGAGAGAACTAAACCCCCAATAAGAGAAAAGAAAAAAAAAAGAAACTTGTCAGCAATAAAAACATAGAATAAAACTTTAATCAACATCGGAGTTAATCACCTCATTTGGTAACTGACAGTTCAATGAAGTTTCTGTTTTAAAATCATGGGCAAAGCAGACTGCCAAGTTTTATTTGTCATCTGATATAAGTCGAACTATAGTCCGAGATGGTAGAAAACCTTTCTTGTTGGATTTTACCTCTTTAATCTCAAATGAAAACTGGCACTCCATCTGGATAATGTCCAACGTGACACATTTTGGGAGCCATCAACTACCTAGCCTTACAAATCAAGAACACTGATTAAATAATCAAGATTTCTGAAAAGCCTTGAGGGAGCGCTACGTTTTTTGCATCAGTAATTGCCCTTCTGTTTGTAACACACGATGTTTTTGAGCTCTGGATGAAAACTTGTGTTTGATGTGCTGGTGCTAGGTATTTTCTTTGTGAGTTAGCAGGGGCTGACATATTAGTAGTCATAGGATAGCAAATAGAGAAAGTGTGGGGTGTAAGAAACGTCTTAAACTAATGAAATTCGTCACTAAGAAAATGACACCAGGTAAGTACTTGTTAATTATGTATTTTGAGGAGCCAATAAGGGTAATGATATTTTGCTGAGCATCAATTAAAATAAAAGCTGCTATTGTTCTGTCTAACGGTATGTAATACACAACAAATATCTGCATAATTATTAATTCTTCATACATAAATTTAAAAGTCAACTCTCCCTTGTAATGAATGGAAATATAAAGAGAGAAAAGTCTTTTAGTGACACCTGGTCAAATACACTTTCATGGCGATTTAAAATAACCACTTCTCAAATTAACAAGACATTGATTAGTATAAAAACTGATTTCCCAGAATTGCATTCATAAAGGAATAATTCCTTCATTAAAAATGTCAAAAGTAATCCAGAACATATCAATGAATATTATAAATGTTACATTTAGCTTTGGCTCTAGGCAAAATTGTCAATTTGGTGAAGTTATTCTTTGCCATTTCTCAACATCCCTTTGAAGGACTGTATTTATGCTGGTATTCAATCTTTTATTCATTCAACAATTTTTTATTGAGAGCCTACTTAGATGGCAGGCACAATTTCCAGAGCTAGAGACACAGCAATGAAAAAGGTAGGCAAACACCTTATACATAAGGAAACTTGAGTGGAGCCAGACTACCATAAATAAATAAATAAGAAATTTCAGGATAATAGTAAATACAATGACAATAAAAAAATACTACGAGGCTGTCTGGTCTTTCTTAAGTCTTGTGGATCAAGGGACAACTTCTCCACCAGATTGAGATGTTTGACCCAACCTTGGGAAAATATAGGGGAAAAAGATTCCAAATAGAAGTAACCAGGCGAATGCATAGAACTCCAAGGCCCTGGTTCTAAGATGAGGAGCATGTTTAGACTTAGATGGCCAAGAAGAAGATCTATGACTGGAGTATGACAAGCAGTGTGAGGTAAAGAGAGTCAGACATGGGCCTCTTGATCAGAAAGGCTCTAATAGGCTGTCAGTGAAAGCAATTCTATTTTCAATCTGAAGAGAACACATTGCCGAGTTTCAGTAACTGTCTATATTCCTTCTTCTCTGTTAGAACTTTCGTTCCCTGGTTCTTGAGTCTCCTCCTATTGTAGCTCTCCTGTCAGCCCCTTGGCTTGAAATCCGCTATAGTCTCTTCTTATAAAATGTCCCTTTCAACTTCTTACTCTCTCAGGTAATTTGTAAACTAATCTGATAAGCCAATGTGAATTAGAGCATTCACATGTAATGTGGCTTAAAATGATACCCCTCTAAGATAGCATCTTTTCTATAAAATAGCCTGTATTATCTAGACTTCAAGGAGTAAATATGTTGGAAATTATAGCTGTTTAATAGAAGGGGGACAAAAAGAAAACAGCACAATTTAAGCAACTGCATTTTCCCCTCCTATGCCAGGGACTATCCTCAATTGTGTGAACTCTTCATTTCAGTTAGCTGTAAATCACTGTGATTTATTAATGTCCTTGGTTTTATACACTATGATTTAAGCCCCTCTTGTACACTAGTCACTATACTATTTGGTATATATATATACACACACATACATACATATACTATATATGGTATATAGTACTACATAATTCTCACTACTGATCTTATAGATTCCCAGTTTATAGATAAAGAAAGTGAGTCTCAAAGACTTAATTGTTTCACGTGGACCTGTCATGAGAGTAAGTCTACAAATATAAAAGTCGATCAAATAGCAATTTGCTGAATAAACACCTGATTGGTAAAAATAAATAAATAAAGATAAAAATGGTTGCTTAGTCTGGAAGTCAGAAGGGAGAGCTGTGATTGGATTAACCCCTTACCAATTTAGAAGCTCACACTGCTCCATATAACAATGCCTTCATTTAGTACATGATAGATTTGGTTTTCCAATCAACAGTTGAGACTTTCTTCTCCCAAGGCAAGAAGAAAGCACAGACTTCAGTCAGTTGGATGATCCCTCCCTTTTATTTATTTATTTTTCAATTCTGGGGAGATATTTGCTGTATCTTCGGGGGAAATCAAGCTGACTAGATGACTAAGATCTGATAATAAAGTTGTTTTGATAAGGCTAAAATTTGCCCAAAGGTGTTTGCAAGAAACATACATACTCAAACACACGTGCACACACAGTTATATACACACTTGCTGAAAATGGGAAAATACCACACAGAACACAGAAGGATGTAGCTCTTGCCTCCAGTCAGTGTCTATAACAAAGCAAGCTTGTTTTTGGGTGATGTTCAGTATCTTACCAGTTACAAGGAAAATACCCCTGTGGTGTCTAAGAATGTGATAAGAGTTATCTTCAAGGAATACAATTTTGTTCTTTGATTATAGTGAGATCTACACATCTCTGTCAGAAGCTGAACAAGTGCCAGAGTCTTTAAAACAGAAACAAACAAGTGTGTGGCTCTGATTCATCCTTTCAGAAATAGTGCCGAACTCGAGGATGGGCACTCTCCTGAAGAGATGCTGCTTCTATTTGTTTTTTAAACCTGAACCAGAGGATAAGTTAGAGGAGGTTTCCCTCAAAATGTTTGCAAAACACTCATTCTGTGTGTGACTATGTCGGTAGGAAATGTTCTTCAAACAAATGTTTAGGGAGTCAAGTGAGTTATCTGACTTCTTAGAAATTTACAAAGATCATTGTAAAAGAATTTAAGAGGTCCCAGGGCCGGCAGGTGGCATGGAGGGTAAGGTATCAGATACCACATAACCAAATGCTCAGTTCAAGTTCCGAGCCCAGTGGTTTGAAAATCATGCTGGGGGACCAGCAGTTCACATAATGGCTATGTCTCTGAACTCCCATATAGTCAACCACAGTTCGAGTCCCAGACCCGACGGCTTAAACTCATGCCAGGCACATGTGTGTGCATGCCCAAGATACCGAGAGCAGAACGGAGAAGGGATTGCGGCATGGCCATCCCTCCAGCGGTGATTTCTTGCTGTCTCTATGTCTCTCTCTGTCTGTCTGGCGAGCGCACATGCTCTATAGCGAAAACCTAGCCAAAAAGGAGAAAAAAAAAATCATATTGGGCACGTGTGTGGAGCATGTCCAAAATCACAAAAGGAGAATGGAGATTACAACATAGCCATCCCCACCCCAGGCCAGAAAGTGAATTATCACGTTCTCTCTCTCTGTCTCTCTCTCTGTGTCTCTCTCCAGCAAACACACACACCCTATAGGAAAACAAAAAAAAGTAAAGGGCTCTAAAAGAGAAATAAATAAATGACAACTATTGCTTATAACACATCATTTACCCAGTGAATCCCATGCTAATTTGGCCACAAGACACCATGGTAAGGCAATGAATTGTGGTTTGGGATTTTTATTTTTATTTATTAATTTTTGAAAAATGCTGATTTAGGAACTATAATTGGTTCATGATGGAAAAGTAAAGTTTTTATTTTTTATTTTTTATTTTTTTGAGAGGTTTTTTGCTATAGGGAGCTAGCTTACACTCGCCAGAAAGACAGAGAGAGACAGAGAGACAGAAAGCAAGAAATCATCCCCCAGGGGGGATGACCATGTCCCAGTCCCTTCTCCTCCGTTCTCCTCTTGGGATCTTGGGTATGCATGCACACGTGCCCACCATGAGTTTAAGCCACCAGGTCTGGGACTCGAACCATGGTCTACATGGGGGTCCAAGCAATATAGCCAATATGCCAACTGCTCGTCCCAAAAAGTAAAGTTCTTACAGGTAGATATAGCTATCATAACCACTAGCGACTTATGGGATAATTTATAAAATCTTAGAGGAAAATGTCTTTAATGTGTGCTATTTTTATATATGACAACGTTATTTCTGACTCTTAACTGTAGATGCTACAAGATGGCAGATAAGAGCACAGGTTATACTGTCAGGTCCTACCACTGCCCCTTACGGCCACCATTACTTTATAGTGCACTTCAATTCATCGAACCCAACTTTGTTCAAATAGTACTTCATTCAAAGGAAATTACGGAGATGATGTAAACAAAGTGCTAAGCATGATGCTGGGCCAGTAGTGAGTGCTCAATAAGAGGGAACATAATTATTTTTTCTTTTTAGCTAATGCTTCACAGGGGTATGTGCAGAATCATTCAGGCTGTTACAGAGGCCTCCTCTAGTCAGAGCATGCATGTGTAAGAAGACTAAGGGGGCATTAAGTATGTCCTATATAGACTTCCTTAGGACAATTCACAAACCAAGACCAGAGTTTGACAGAGACAGAGTCCAGAATTATTTCTCACAGGGCCACCCACATCCTTCTTTTGCTATAATGTCCAGTTAAGCGGTACTCTAAAAAACTATTAACACAAAAATCTCTCATATTAAAACTAGTCTTAACATTAAAAATCATTTTTCTATAAAATCTATGAATATCCTATTAGCTGTTATTAAACCCATTCAGGGATATCCCCTTCAAAACTAAAATGAGTCCCATGTAATACTCACCCAGCAAATTTATAGTATGATACAGGGATGGATGCTTACTAAGTACAGACCCACAATAGCCAATTAAACATTTGTGTGTGCCACACATGCAAGTCATTGGTGGAACAGAATAAGTACTTTAGGTTATCTACAAAGACATCCGCAGCTCACGTATCCGTAACTGACATCTATAAAGGAAAAATGTCATTGCAGGTTTATAAAGAGAGTTTGTGCTTGAGTTCATAAGTGCTTAAGTAGGATGCCTATACTACATGTTAGGTTTATTATTTCTTTTGGAGACAGAGCATGACAACAGTTATTAGTATTTCAAAATGATCCTGTATTATTAATCTTGTTATTACTCTGCTCCAATCCAAAGATGTCCCATGTCATTCAGAATATAGTGCAAGTCCTTGAAATGGGCTACAAGGCTCTCTGATCTCATCTAACCACAGCCCTGCTCCTCACTTGCTCACTCTGCTAAGAACATGCCATCCTGTTTACTGTTTCAGGCCTTTGTATTTTGTCTTCCTCCTGCTTTGAATTCTCTTCTTCCAGACTACTCACAGAATTGCCCACCCCTGCTTCTTCAAGTCTGTTTGTGTGTCGTTGGACCACCCTATGTCCTCTACTATGGCCTCCCCCAGAATATCTTCACATGCACCTCTCCTTTATATTTCACCATAGCACTTAGTATTAGCCGACATAATCATACCTGTGTATAAGTCAGTTACTAAATTTTCAAAACATTTTGTCAGGTGATTGTTAAAACATTGAAACTTAAAAATCGACCATGTTGGAAATACATTTACACCATGGAAATGGGCTAAGGCTACCAATTAGGGCTATCATTTTGTTACAGAGCTGGCTTACCAAAACATACCATAGACATAATACATTTACTTGTTTAGGTATTTATTATCTTTCACTGCCGGTATGACTTTTTTTGATAAAAATCATTTATATTTCATTTCCAAGGAAAATGAAAGAAAAAAAGGGAAACAAACTAAGGAAAAAAAAAGGAAGAAATTATTTTATGGATATTAAGACAAGAATGCTCAATTTACTGTAAAAATATGCTTGTTTTTAAAAAGGTTAACTTTTTGTTCTCTTAATTGTGTGGGTGTTTTGCCCAATTACCAGCTGGACCAAAGGACTTGCCTCTGAGAGCTGACTCGACATGTGGCAGAAAGCATTTATTTTACTTAAGATTTTTTTTCATGATTTGAGATTCTGATTTTACCATAATTCAAACTGACAAATTTGGTCATTTCTGTGACAAACTACATTAGAACTATTTAACATTACATGTATGACTAGTAACATACTGTTACATAACAAATATTTAAGAATCGCATACAATTTTGGAACACCCATTGACACAAATTTTTATACACAGAGAGCTAAACACTAGTTTGTGTTTGACAGTGTTTCTCATATAATTTCCTAATGATTAGTGTGTTTCAGTCTGTATCTCCTTTTAGATCTAGCTGTCTTTCCCATACACATTTGGATACTCTTGTGTTGGGTGCATAGATATTTATAAGCATTATATCTTGATGAATTAGCTCTTTTACTACTGTATAATGCCCTTCTTTGTCTCTTCTTAAAGTTTTTGTCTTAGGGCCTAT
Organism: Tupaia belangeri chinensis; assembly: GCF_000334495.1. Lineage (NCBI taxonomy): Eukaryota > Metazoa > Chordata > Mammalia > Scandentia > Tupaiidae > Tupaia > Tupaia belangeri. The sequence continues at coordinate 3,881,706 of NW_006160032.1, forward strand.
TGAAATCAATATTGCAACTCTAGCCCTTTTTTGGTTTCCATTTGCATGGAATACCTTTTTCTAGCTATTCACTTTTAGTCTATGTATGTCTTTTCTTTTTTTTTAAGAATTAGTTAATTAATTGATTGATTTACTTATTTTAATTTGACCAGAAAGCGACAGGGAGAGAGAGAGGAAAGTAAGAAAGCTAGCCACCAGGTCCAGGACTCAAACTGCAATTAGCCATGTGGGAGTCCAGAGCTCTTAACCACCACGCCAACTGCCAGCTCCTCTATGTATGTCTTTATCCATGAGGTATGTTTCCTGTAGACAATAGACAGAAGGTTTATGTTTTTTAATCCACTTAGCCAGTCTGTGTCACTTGATTGGAGAATTTAATCCATTAACATTCAACATTATTATCGATATTTCCCTTCCATTATTATTAGTGTGTGTGTATATAGTCACCTTTAGATATTGCTTCCTTTCCCAGTCCCTTGAGACCAGGTACACCTGGGGTTAACCTGGAGATTTTCAGATGAAAGAAAGGAAAGGAGACACACAGCAGGTTGTGCTGCATGGTTCAGAAAATTATGAAGTCTTAGAATATTCCTGGTATGACTCGGGAGACAGAAAGAAGCCTAGAATGGTCTGTTCAGCTTCTTTCACCAACACTGCTGATATAATCTGTTTCTCTGACTGAATTATCCCACATATTTGTCTTCTAGGTCTTAGATTCTTTCTTCTGCTTGATCAAGTCTGCTTTTGAAGCTCTCTGTTGTATTATTATTATTATTATTATTAGATCTTTGCCATAGGGCACATGCACTCATTAGAGAAAGCAAGAGACAGAGAGAGAGGTAAAGCGAGAAATCTCCCCCGAGAAGGAATGTCCACAGTGTGATACCTTCTCCTCCATTCTCCTCTCTGTATTTTGGGCATACATGCATAAGCACCTAGCATGTTTTTCAAGATGCTGAGTCTTGGAATAGAACTGCAGAGTCAGCCATGTGGGGATCTAGAGTTTCAACCACCCTGCCACCTGTTGGCCCCTCTCTTGAATTTTTAATTTCAGTTTTTAAGTGTAGATTGAGAGTTTATATATATTTTTAAATAATTTCTATCTCTGTTAAATTTCTCCTTCTGATTTTGTGATTTTGTATTATCTGCTTTGTTGAATTGTCTTTCAGTATTTTTCTGTATATCACTGAGTTTCTTTAGAATCTCTATTTTGGGACCAGCAGTTGGCATAATGGCTATGTTGCTGGACTGTCGTGTAGTTGACCACAGTTCGAGTCCTGGACCCAGAGGCTTAAACTCACACTGGGCACGTGTGTATGTGTGCCCAAGATCCTGAGAGAAGAATGGAGGAGAAGGGATTATGGTATGGCCATCCCCCCTGGAGGGGTGATTTCTCGCTTTCTGTCTCTGTGTCTCTCTCTGTCTTTCTGGCGAGCACATGCGC
>NW_006160032.1:3896902-3959643 GCF_000334495.1 Tupaia belangeri chinensis
TACTGTCAGGTCCTACCACTGCCCCTTACGGCCACCATTACTTTATAGTGCACTTCAATTCATCGAACCCAACTTTGTTCAAATAGTACTTCATTCAAAGGAAATTACGGAGATGATGTAAACAAAGTGCTAAGCATGATGCTGGGCCAGTAGTGAGTGCTCAATAAGAGGGAACATAATTATTTTTTCTTTTTAGCTAATGCTTCACAGGGGTATGTGCAGAATCATTCAGGCTGTTACAGAGGCCTCCTCTAGTCAGAGCATGCATGTGTAAGAAGACTAAGGGGGTATTAAGTATGTCCTATATAGACTTCCTTAGGACAATTCACAAACCAAGACCAGAGTTTGACAGAGACAGAGTCCAGAATTATTTCTCACAGGGCCACCCACATCCTTCTTTTGCTATAATGTCCAGTTAAGCGGTACTCTAAAAAACTATTAACACAAAAATCTCTCATATTAAAACTAGTCTTAACATTAAAAATCATTTTTCTATAAAATCTATGAATATCCTATTAGCTGTTATTAAACCCATTCAGGGATATCCCCTTCAAAACTAAAATGAGTCCCATGTAATACTCACCCAGCAAATTTATAGTATGATACAGGGATGGATGCTTACTAAGTACAGACCCACAATAGCCAATTAAACATTTGTGTGTGCCACACATGCAAGTCATTGGTGGAACAGAATAAGTACTTTAGGTTATCTACAAAGACATCCGCAGCTCACGTATCCGTAACTGACATCTATAAAGGAAAAATGTCATTGCAGGTTTATAAAGAGAGTTTGTGCTTGAGTTCATAAGTGCTTAAGTAGGATGCCTATACTACATGTTAGGTTTATTATTTCTTTTGGAGACAGAGCATGACAACAGTTATTAGTATTTCAAAATGATCCTGTATTATTAATCTTGTTATTACTCTGCTCCAATCCAAAGATGTCCCATGTCATTCAGAATATAGTGCAAGTCCTTGAAATGGGCTACAAGGCTCTCTGATCTCATCTAACCACAGCCCTGCTCCTCACTTGCTCACTCTGCTAAGAACATGCCATCCTGTTTACTGTTTCAGGCCTTTGTATTTTGTCTTCCTCCTGCTTTGAATTCTCTTCTTCCAGACTACTCACAGAATTGCCCACCCCTGCTTCTTCAAGTCTGTTTGTGTGTCGTTGGACCACCCTATGTCCTCTACTATGGCCTCCCCCAGAATATCTTCACATGCACCTCTCCTTTATATTTCACCATAGCACTTAGTATTAGCCGACATAATCATACCTGTGTATAAGTCAGTTACTAAATTTTCAAAACATTTTGTCAGGTGATTGTTAAAACATTGAAACTTAAAAATCGACCATGTTGGAAATACATTTACACCATGGAAATGGGCTAAGGCTACCAATTAGGGCTATCATTTTGTTACAGAGCTGGCTTACCAAAACATACCATAGACATAATAAATTTACTTGTTTAGGTATTTATTATCTTTCACTGCCGGTATGACTTTTTTTGATAAAAATCATTTATATTTCATTTCCAAGGAAAATGAAAGAAAAAAAGGGAAACAAACTAAGGAAAAAAAAGGAAGAAATTATTTTATGGATATTAAGACAAGAATGCTCAATTTACTGTAAAAATATGCTTGTTTTTAAAAAGGTTAACTTTTTGTTCTCTTAATTGTGTGGGTGTTTTGCCCAATTACCAGCTGGACCAAAGGACTTGCCTCTGAGAGCTGACTCGACATGTGGCAGAAAGCATTTATTTTACTTAAGATTTTTTTTCATGATTTGAGATTCTGATTTTACCATAATTCAAACTGACAAATTTGGTCATTTCTGTGACAAACTACATTAGAACTATTTAACATTACATGTATGACTAGTAACATACTGTTACATAACAAATATTTAAGAATCGCATACAATTTTGGAACACCCATTGACACAAATTTTTATACACAGAGAGCTAAACACTAGTTTGTGTTTGACAGTGTTTCTCATATAATTTCCTAATGATTAGTGTGTTTCAGTCTGTATCTCCTTTTAGATCTAGCTGTCTTTCCCATACACATTTGGATACTCTTGTGTTGGGTGCATAGATATTTATACGCATTATATCTTGATGAATTAGCTCTTTTACTACTGTATAATGCCCTTCTTTGTCTCTTCTTAAAGTTTTTGTCTTAGGGCCTATTGAAATCAATATTGCAACTCTAGCCCTTTTTTGGTTTCCATTTGCATGGAATACCTTTTTCTAGCTATTCACTTTTAGTCTATGTATGTCTTTTCTTTTTTTTTAAGAATTAGTTAATTAATTGATTGATTTACTTATTTTAATTTGACCAGAAAGCGACAGGGAGAGAGAGAGGAAAGTAAGAAAGCTAGCCACCAGGTCCAGGACTCAAACTGCAATTAGCCATGTGGGAGTCCAGAGCTCTTAACCACCACGCCAACTGCCAGCTCCTCTATGTATGTCTTTATCCATGAGGTATGTTTCCTGTAGACAATAGACAGAAGGTTTATGTTTTTTAATCCACTTAGCCAGTCTGTGTCACTTGATTGGAGAATTTAATCCATTAACATTCAACATTATTATCGATATTTCCCTTCCATTATTATTAGTGTGTGTGTATATAGTCACCTTTAGATATTGCTTCCTTTCCCAGTCCCTTGAGACCAGGTACACCTGGGGTTAACCTGGAGATTTTCAGATGAAAGAAAGGAAAGGAGACACACAGCAGGTTGTGCTGCATGGTTCAGAAAATTATGAAGTCTTAGAATATTCCTGGTATGACTCGGGAGACAGAAAGAAGCCTAGAATGGTCTGTTCAGCTTCTTTCACCAACACTGCTGATATAATCTGTTTCTCTGACTGAATTATCCCACATATTTGTCTTCTAGGTCTTAGATTCTTTCTTCTGCTTGATCAAGTCTGCTTTTGAAGCTCTCTGTTGTATTATTATTATTATTATTATTAGATCTTTGCCATAGGGCACATGCACTCATTAGAGAAAGCAAGAGACAGAGAGAGAGGTAAAGCGAGAAATCTCCCCCGAGAAGGAATGTCCACAGTGTGATACCTTCTCCTCCATTCTCCTCTCTGTATTTTGGGCATACATGCATAAGCACCTAGCATGTTTTTCAAGATGCTGAGTCTTGGAATAGAACTGCAGAGTCAGCCATGTGGGGATCTAGAGTTTCAACCACCCTGCCACCTGTTGGCCCCTCTCTTGAATTTTTAATTTCAGTTTTTAAGTGTAGATTGAGAGTTTATATATATTTTTAAATAATTTCTATCTCTGTTAAATTTCTCCTTCTGATTTTGTGATTTTGTATTATCTGCTTTGTTGAATTGTCTTTCAGTATTTTTCTGTATATCACTGAGTTTCTTTAGAATCTCTATTTTGGGACCAGCAGTTGGCATAATGGCTATGTTGCTGGACTGTCGTGTAGTTGACCACAGTTCGAGTCCTGGACCCAGAGGCTTAAACTCACACTGGGCACGTGTGTATGTGTGCCCAAGATCCTGAGAGAAGAATGGAGGAGAAGGGATTATGGTGTGGCCATCCCCCCTGGGGGGGTGATTTCTCGCTTTCTGTCTCTGTGTCTCTCTCTGTCTTTCTGGCGAGCACATGCGCCTAATAACAAAAACAAAACAAAACAAAGCAAAAAAAAAAAACAAAAACTGTCCAAAAACAAAACAAAACAAAAAAAAGAAGAATCCCTATTTTGAGTTCACTTTTAGGCATTTTGAAAATTTCTTTTCTTTGGAACCTATTACTGGGGGATTATATTCCTTCAGAGATAGCAAAAATATCCTTGCTGTTTCATGTTTCTTTAGTGTATACATTGATATCTGCATGTGTGGTAGGATAGTTGCCTCTTCCAATATTGGAGGGTAGCTTGCTTGCTTCCTTCTTTCCTTCCTTTCTGTCTTTTTAATTGTCAGAGAGCATTTACACTCAGTAGAAAGAGAGGACAAAATAAAATAACCCCCAGTGATGTTTGGTCACATCACAATCCCTTCTTTTCCATGTCTCCATCCTGTCAGGATTGTGAGCACACATATGTGCACCCAGAGTGTTTTTCATCAGGACTGGAATTTGAACCACAGTCAGAGATGTGGGATCTGGCTCCCTTGATCCCTAGACTAAGGAACTGGCCTATGGCGTTGTTTTCTTAATTGATGTTTTTCTTGAGGATTTGTCCTTTAGTGTCAAGTAGATGGGCTGTTTTGGTTTTGAGTGTGTATAGTAGTATAGTCTCTTCAGGATTTCTCCTGTTGTATTTGGTGTCAGAGATAACTGTGAGTGCCTCAATATTCTAGACTTTAAGTATTTATGATACTATTATTTATGGTGCTATTTTGTAAGGTGTGTGAATTACCACTTAACTATAAGCAGCCATAGGAACTGGGAGTGGTAGCTTGTATTCTACAGGGAAACTCTTGGTCTCAGCAGTGTCAAGAAAGTGGTCACCTGGGTCAAGAAGACTGACAACAAAGCCCTGCAGTCTAGAAGGACCTTAGCTGGGGACAGGGACTTGTGCACTCTGACTGAAGTGAGTACTGGGCTCAGTGCTGGCCAGAGTTGGAGGCTGGCCAAGCCTGGAGGGTTCCTGCAGTGGGGAGAAGCTTGTGCATTAGAACAGTGGTGTGTACCAAGATCAGCACCTGTGAGTAGCAGAAGCCTACAAAGCCTGAAGGGCACCCACAGGGGATAGGAGCCTGTGTGCTCAAGCTGGTACATTTGCCAAAACCAGCAGGAGCCAACGACTACATCTGGCAAAGCTGAAGGGCTCTTGCAATGAGGAGGGACCTGCTCACTCAAGCTACAGAGTATATCAGGCTTAGCAGTTGTCATTAGTGAAGGCCTACAGAGCCTGGAGAGCTTTTGCAGAAGGCAGGGACCCTTGAGCTAAAGCTGCTGTGTGAGGTAGACTCTGTACAGAGACTGACAGTGACTGAAGGTCTCCCATGGAAGACAGGGGACATTTTGTTGGAGATGCTGAGATCTGGGTTCTGAACAGTAGCCAATATTGCCTGCAGGACTCCCATGAAAGGGCGGCCTGTGCTCTCCAGTGGAGACATGTGCCAAGTCTAGAGTAACAGAGGGTCAAAGAGGCAGAGGGCATATGCTTAAGCTGCAGTGAAAGCTGGTTCCACTGGAGAGCTCCTGTTTTCCTTTTCTTTCGAGGAATTGTCCCACTGTGCTGGTCCATGTGTGTTTTGCAGTGTATAATGCAGGATGGACTTGGGTACAGGGGTCACATTCCTACTACTCAGTCTAGCTGTAGTGGTAGTTGCAGCCATTTGTTCACACTTGACTTTTGGTGGGTTCTCAGGATGTGAAGATGTGAGGACTATCAGGCCTTAGTGCAGGTTTGACTCCACTAGTTGTACTGTTCCTCAGATGGCACATCTTAGCAGCAGCATGGGCTCTAGATGATTGGGTATTCCCGGGAAAGATCCTTCCATAGAGTTATTCAGCTCTGTGGATGTTGAGAACTTTCTAGGTTGGGCCCAAGTCTGTGTAGAATACATGCTGTTGTCCACAGAGGTATCAGAGGCTGTTGGGGATCCGTTTGATCACTTTTTCCTAGCAAAAGGAAGTTTCTCCTGATTTCAGGCTGCCAATCTTGGCCAGTTGGCCATCTTACATCCCTCTATATGCTGTTTCTCTTAAGTTTTCACATTTTGAAAAACTTCTACTATTTCCTTGGTGGATTCTTGTGCTCTTCCTTAGATATTCCATTCTAAATGCTATCTAGTTGTTGTTTTATTCTTTTCTTGTATGAAAGACCACAGTTGGGAACTTCCCCTTGGCTACCTTAATCTCCTTTCCCTAGGTACAGTCTGTGTGAGTTAATATTAGAACTGAAACATGAGTGTAATGATTAAGCTGGCCAAACTCAATTCTAAGGAAAGAGCATTCCAAGCAGAAGGCACAGCAACATGCAAGGGCCCTGAGGTAGGAATGAATTTGGTGAGTTTGACGAACAGCATGAGAATCGCTAATCTTGAAGCATATTGGGTTAGCATAAAGGTTACAGATAAGGTCTAGACAGGACACGTCATTCAGGGCTTTATAGGGCATGATTTCTCATTTCTCAAATTTTAGAGAATGACTCAATCTTTTAAAGTTTACAAAGATCATCCTAGCAGTGGAGAATATTAAGAGACCAATTACAAGCTACTTCAGTGGTTCAGCACATGAACTGCAGAAATGTAAAATATATCGGTGGATAATATGGACCATGAAAGGGTCCTGATCATTTTAGAGATGACTTGAACTAACCATACTGCGAACATAAAATCTTTGACTTTGTCACAACCAAAAGAGAGGGGAAGAAAATATTTTTATTAAAAGGTAAGATATGGGGCTGGCAGGTAGCATGGTGTTTGAGGGGCTGGACTCCCACATGACTGACCTGGGTTTGAGTCCTGGACTTGAAGGCTTGCTTTCTCACTTTCTGTTTTTCTTTCTTTCTCTCTTTCCGGTCAAATTAAAAAAAAAAACAAAAACAAATGGAATTAAATAAATAATTCTTTTTTAATTAAAAAAAAGGGTAGTATAACCTTGATATGCAAACCAAACTAGGAAAGTATGAGAAAAGAAAATTATAGCATATCTCAATTAAAATTTTATTTGACAGAATTTTAGATGAAATATTAGCCTGCCAAATATGCAATGTGTAAACAATACTTTGCAACAAGATATGAGAAAAGAAAATCATAGGATATCTCAATTAAAATTTTATTTGACAGAATCCTAGAAAAAATATTAGCCTGCCAAATAATGCAATGTGTAAACAATACTTTGCAACAAGATATGAGAAAAGAAAATCATAGGGTATCTCAATTAAAATTTTATATGACAGAATCCTAGATGAAATAGTAGCCTGACAAATAATGTGATGTGCAAACAATACTTTGTAACAAGACAGAGTTTCCTTGGAGAAGTCATGGATGGTTTAGCATTAGAGAATCTACTAATGTACTGGGTCATCAGAAAAGTCATGACACATTTTTTCATAGAGAAACATAGAAAAATATGTCATGACTTTTCTGAAAACCAAATAATTAAAATATGTTATAGGTTAAGGAGGGAAAATTAGTTAGTCATCTCAAAAGACTCAAAATAGAATAATTTAATAATATTACATATCCATTCTTAATTTGAAAAAAAAATCCTGGGAACCAGCAGTTAGCGTGATGGCTATGTCTCTGGACTCCCACGTAGTTGACCGCGGTTCGTGTCCCGGACCCGGTGGCTTAAAACTCACGCCGGGCGCGTGTGCGTGCGTGCCCAAGATCCCGAGAGGAGAATGGAGGAGAAGGGATTGCGACGTGACCATCCCCCCTGGGGGGTGATTTCTTGCTTTCTGTCTCTATGTCTCTCTCTGTCTGTCTGGCGAGCGCATGCGCCCTACAGTGAAAATCTCTCCAAAAAAAAAAAAAAAATCCAGAAATTCTAAGAAGACATTCATGGGCCAGCCATGCCCTTGTGGTTGAAGTGACTTAAACCCATGAAGCATATTGCATGGTTTAAGTTCTGGACAGGGCTGCTTGGAAAACACACTGAATGGGTATGAATGCATGCCCAAGATCCTAAAGGGAAAAAGAGATATAGGAGAAGGGAGTGCAGCATGACCTTGTTGCGTGGGGGTGGGTTGAGGGAAGCTTTTTCACCTTCTCTCTTTCTCTCTCTCTCCCCCTCCAGTGAGGCACACACCCTCTGGAAAATTAAAAAAAAAAAAAAATAGAAAAGAAGAAGAGAGAGAAGTTATTCTTAATGTGATTAAAGTATCTACTCCAAACTTTCAGTAAATATCTTAATAATAAAAGCTAAAAATATTCTATTTTGAAGGGAAGAAAAAGTCAACAATGTTTTTTCTTTCCCCCTATACTTCACATTGTATAGAGATCCTAACTCTTACCAAAAAAGTAAGAAAAAATTTAGGGAGTGGAAAAAATAGGGGGTGAAAAGAGGGGGAAAAACCATATTCATTATTCCAAGACAATTTAAAACATATAAAGCCCAAAAAATGATTTATTCAAAGTCTGTTAACGTCCTGCACACCAACAGTAAACAACTAGAGCACATAATTCACCAGAAGATATTTACGTTTATGAAGTTCCTAACAATACATGTGACAAAAGAGGGCTAGCCTGTGGTCTAGAGGTTAAGGCAGCTGAATCTCACAGGGCCAAATATGTGTTTCAAGTCTTGGATCTAGTGGTTTGAAAATAATGTCAGCATGTCCACGTGAGGTCCCAAAATCCCAAGGGGGGAGAAACAGAGGAGAAGCTATTGCAGTATGACCATTCCTTATTGGGGGTACTTTCTTGCTTTCTCTCTTTCTCTTTATCTCTCTCTGTCCAGCAAATGTATGTGCCCTTTGGCAAAAATTAGGAAAAAAAAAACTAGAAAGAAAACTATAAATCCCCTCAAATTCAGATGATCATATAAATTTTGAAATTTTAGAATTTAATTATATAAAAATTTGAAACCTCTGTTATAAAATAGACCATGAACGAAGTAAATGAGAAGTCTCACACTGAGAGAATTTTGCTAGTCATGTAATTCTCAAAGGATTAGAATCCCTAAAATATTAAGAACTCCTACAATACTTAGTTGGATCAGCCCAGAACCCAGTTCTTATTACTTTCTGGCTAATTTATTCCCTAGCTGATTTTATCCAGCCTCATGCCAACTATGCCTTTGATTACTAATAGGCCTCTCGAACTGTGATCCACCCGCAGCCTGCCTCATGTCAGTTGATACACCTCCATCCTTCCAGAGGCTCAAGGCAAACTCTAGCCTACAGCAACCCTTGACTCCTTATTTCTTTCACATTTCACATCTAAACAATCTCTACTTTTAAAATATGTCCAAATTTACTTCTTAGCCACTTTTTATCATGTGTGTGGCTACCATCCTGGCCAAATCATCATCATTTCTTGCCAGCAAAAAATGTAAAGTCCTAGTCTCCCAATTAGTCTCCTTGCTTCTGTTCTTCTTGTTGTTAGAATTTTTTTCTTTTTCCACACACAAGACATTGTAGGTAATTACTGTATACAACTCAAAAGATTTTGGAAATAAATGTAAACTTGTGAAACCATCACCACAGTCTATGCCATGAATACCTGTCCATCACCTCTAGAAGATTCGTCTTTCTTTCCTTATTTTTTAATTATTACTACTATTTTGTGAAAAGAACATTTAACATGAGATCTACTCTCTTAGCAAAATTTTGAATATACAATGCTGTGTAATTTATTATATGCACCATGCAGTAGAGCAGATCTCTACAACTTCTTTATCTTGTTTAACTATTGACTGAGAGCTCCTCATTTTCCCTGTTCTTGGCCCCTAGCAATCACCATCTCATTCTCTGCTTCTATGTGTTTGACTGTATTATATTTATCATATAAATGGTATTATATAGTATTTGTCCTTCTGCATCTTAATTATTTTACTTTGCATAATTGGCCTCCAGGTTCATCCATATTGTCTCAAAAGATAGGATTTCCTTTTCGTTTAAGGTTGGATAATATTCTATTGTATGTATGTACCATATTTTTATTCAGCGTCACTTACCATCAGGGAAATGCAACTTAAATACATAATGAGATATCACCTTGTAACTGTTAGGATAGATATTTATGGGGGAAAAATAAAAGACAAATACAGATGAGGGTGCAGGAAAAAGTGAACACTTGTAAACTGTTGGTGGGAATAAAAATTGGTACAGCTGTAATGGAAGGCAGAACGAAAGTTCAACCAAAAACTACAAATAAAATTACTATACGACCCAGCAATTCCACTTTGGGGTACACATTCAAAAGAACTGAGATCAAGATCACGAAAAGATATTTGTATCCCCATGCTTATTGCAGCATTATTCACAATCACCAGACGTGGAAGAAAACTAAGTGTCCATCTTTACCTCTGTTTTTATACCAGAGCAACAGTGATCCTTTAAAATCTTAAATCAGATTACAGATCAGAACCTACAGTAGTTCTCTGATCACCACTCAGACTTCTTCCTCTCTCACTCACTCACTTCGCATAATCAGCCTCCAGGTTCATCCATATTGTCACAAAAGGGCTCCTTTTGTATAAGTTTGAATAATATTCTATTATATACCAGGTTTATACTCAGCATTGTTTACCATTAGAGAAATGCAAATTAAATCTATAATGAAATATGAATTATCTCTGGTCCAGCCATATACTCTGCTCCATATAATATGATTACTATTCATACTTGTTAATTGCTTTTCTTAGGTAGTTCCATCTTAAAAACTTGGTTCTAGGTGTCTCCTATCTTGGAAATGCTTTTTATTGACAAAAATTATTTGGCTAATCCCCATGGCAATTTCAGATGTGATCCAATCTCCGTCATTGAAACTACTGTGACTATAATAATAATGCTTTACAATGCAACTTGCATGGTTCTTATTACTATGCTCTCTTTTTCATCAATTTGCAACACACTGTATTTTGCTTATGTTTTTACATTCTGTACTTGTCTATACACCTGCTAGAATGTAAGCTCCATAAGGACAAATAGTTTCTTGTTGCTGTATATCGATGTTTTAGAGCCTCTGAAAAAAGGCCTAGAAATAGTGGGTGTTCAGTAAGTATTTGTTGAATAAATGAATGAATGAAAATTAATGAGACAAAAGAAAAATAGAAAACGGGCAAGTGACACACACAGCAATTGATTGAGCAGAACACCCAAATGAAAAATAAACACAGAAAAAGCTATTCAACCTAGTAATAATCAATACAATGAAAAGCTAAATCAAGATAACATGTATTCTCGTTTGATTGGCAAAACGAATTAAGTCTAATAACAAACAATGCTGGTGAGAGTATGTGAAGTAAGCAATGATACATCGTCTGGCTTGAATGTAAATTGGAACAGATATTTTTAGTTCATTGTAGAATACTGAATGAATTTACCCATACTCTTTTACCCAGTGACCTTGCTTCTAGATCCTTTGCCAAATAAACTCTCCCATATGGACAAGGAGATGCGGGCAGCCTCATTTGTCATAGTAAAAAAAGGAAAAAACAATCTCAATCCTTCTGTACGAAAAATAAAAATAAACTGTTTCTTTTCATATAATGCAGTTTTATAGAACTATTAAAATTAATAAATCAGAACTACGTACATTAACATGAATTAATTTAAAAACAATGTGAAATAAAAACAAGTTGAAAAATAGAGCAGTATACTACACTATTTGAACTTTTTGAAAACACAAGTATCTTATATGGCTTTATATGTATGTATGAGTATACAAAAATTCACAAGATTGGCAACATTTCAAGAAAATGACAATGTTTGGGAGGGAATAAGGGAGGGTTTGGGCAGTAGGACCTTTATGCTATGATTAATTTTTGTTAAAATATTTTTAGGTAAATATGATACCTATTAATATTTGTTGAATCTGAGTCGTGGGTGTCTTTCATATTATTTTCTGTGACATTTCAAATTTAAATGAAAAAATTTTAAATTAACATATTGGCAACTATGAACAAAATAAAGGAGGCAAAAATAGACATACGATGATAGCTCAAGGGAGCAGCAAGGAAAATATAAAATTCTATTGGGGGAGAAGAGATCTAAGTATATTTGTAAGCAGGAGAGAAGAGGCTTTGAACAAGAGGGAAACAGACAATGTAAGAGAAAAAGTAAAAAAAGTAAAATCCTGAAGACATGTGTAGGATGTCCAAACAAAGGCACTCAGGTAGCTGTTAGTTTTGACAAGAGGGACTCATATTTCTTCTACAAGAAGAGGGAGGAAGGAAATACTGATTGGAGGTACAGCGTTATATTGAGATACAGAAAAGAAAGATAAAGGGAACTTGAGCAAACACTATTCTCAGCAAAGCTGAAGACAATGGGATATCAAGACTATTTCCAGCTAGTAAAGGAACCAAGGGTTTTGGGAATCTGAAGAGATCTGCGAAGGTTTGAAATCTCTGCCAGTATCCAATAAGAAGCTGTAACATAAAACAGTAGAGTTACTAAGCAGCCTTGTAAACCCATTTGTGATAGAAATTAGTAAGTTTCATGCTATACTCGATTTTGTAACTTCCTCCAGCAATGATCAGCAGCCAAGGAGAACAGAAAGTGGATAGAGTGGCTTACTCATGGTTGAAAATCCATCAAATTTCAAAAGCAAAAAGTAGAGAAGCCATGAATCTATGGTATTAATGAGAGCATTGATGACGAGACCCCGTGAAACCTCATGGGATGGGGCATGGGAAGAAGCTGACGACATGAAGAAGCTGAAGTTCTCTTGAGGACAAACCAACATTTTCAGCAAGACTGGAGTGACATGAAGAGTGAAAGAAGAAGAATGCTTTTACACCAGGATGTTGGAGATGGTCATCTAAGATAATTAGTTTAGGATAAATTCAAGACATGTTTACAGATGTGAAAAATCGAGTGAAAATGATTATGAAAATGTAGACGAGTCATATGAAACCTAAGCATTAGATGACATCGTAAGCATAAATGCTGAGGAAGTGGATGGTGATGGAAATGATGGAGTGGAAAGGACTCCAGGAGAGCTGTTGAATTATTAAAAAGAGAATATTGCTCTCATTTTAGGAATGAGGGTAAAGAGTGAACATTATCTTTACTCAAATTTTTATAATTATTTTACTCAGTATGGTAATTGAGATTTATCTATATAGATAACACATAAATCCAATCTAGTTATTTGAATTTTTCTATAGTTTTCATTTGTATAAATACCCTAATTTATTATATATTCTGTTACTGATGAATGTTTTCAATTTTGTTGCCCTAATAAAATAATGTAAAAATAAAACTTATTTTATTTTATTTTATTTTAGAGATTTTTGCTATAGCGCCTGTGCACTCGCTGGAGAGACAAAAAATGAAAAATCACCCCCTGTGGGGGAGGGTCACACCTCAGTGCTTTGTTTTCAGTTCTCCTGTAAGTATCTTGGGCACACATGCATATGGGCCTAGCCTGAGTTTCAAGCTTCTAGGTTTAGGACTTCAACTGGGGTCGGCCCAGTTGAAGGAGTCCAGCACCTTAACCACTTTGCTGCCTACTGATCCAAAATAAAATATATTTTAAAATATGTTTTATTTTATAACCATGAGGGTATATCTGTATGGCATTTATGTGGAAGAGAAATTCCTGTGTCATGAGTCACATACTTCTTCAACTTGAATATGTAAGCTGTAGAATAATATGTAAGTACCATTTTTGTAAATGTTTAAAAAACACAAACTTTATATACATGCATATCAACTAGAAACATAAAATTTGGTCACGAATAAATGTGAGGGAAACAGTTTCTCTGAAGTAAGGAATTAGATATTTATTCTTTTCTTTATGGATATTTGAAGTATTTCATAATAAAAAGATAAAATAGTATGTTTCCAAAATAAAAATGTTGTAAAAAATTTAGAAAGCATAATGAAAGAAGCTGATTATTAAAAAAACCCAAAAAATCAAAAAAACTAATCTCAGTACCCAGAAATAAAAGCTATTCATATTTAGGTTTATGTTTTCTGTTATACACATATGTAAGTATAAATAGCCTCTATTTTATGTCATATTTAAGAATGTGCTTTTATTTTACTTAATAATACATCATTAGAATGTTATTTGAATTCAAGATTTAGTTCCACTATGTAACTACCTTAGAAGTTATCTCGATTCTCCAACAAGAAAAATATGAATAAATTGAAAACCATTGACTTTCGTGGACCATTAGAGAACTGAGATCTTAGGGCACATCACTACTGTAAAATCTAGAGAAACAAGAGTCCAGAGAGTCAGAGCCTCGTCTGCATACTGAAACAGTTCGTGTGCTGGAGTCATAAACTGGTAGATATACCTAGATGGTAATTGTAGCACTCTGTTGAAGTTTGAGAGTGTGCAAGTTCTGGAGGGCATAGGCCTAGCGGCTTCCCATACACTCACAAGTGTTACCTCCATAAACCTCACCACGTTCTCATGGTTAAGAAACAGTAAAGACTCCTTCATGGCTATGGCAAAGGAGAGGTAGAGTAACCATTGCAAAATATGTCCAGTGTGTTCTCTATAACAAAGGTATCCAAAGGAAAATAGTAGGAATTTATCTCCTAGGGGAAACTAGAGCTTTTCCCAAGCAAAGCTACTAGGGATGTGATAGAGAAGAAAATTTAAGAAATACTTGAAAGGTGTAGATGGAGCACACAGGAACACTACAATACTAAGATTGTATCCTGTGATTATAGAATCCCTCCCCTCTCCTATATTTTGTCATCACATGAACAGGTCTCCGAAAAATAAGAATGGATGAAAGCTGAAAGAGCTTTGAGACACAGATTTTAACCCAGGAGAAGTTTGAGAAGTTCAAGAACACCATAGCAGTCAAAAACAAGGATGCTGAAGAAACTTGAAGTTCTGGAACTGATAGGTAAAGCAAGCATTAAGCAAAGGAGAACTCGAGTCAAACTAACATAAAATCTCACACTAACAGCTTATCTGCTTCACTTCCAATCACTCTACATTATGTCCAGCTGTCAATGAAAATTTACAAGGTATGCTAAAAAGTCAGAAAAAGATAGTCTGAAGAGACAAAGAAAACATCTGATCTCAGGGCCAGCAGGTAGCATGGTGGTTAAGATAATGGACTCCCACATGGCTGACCACGGTTCGAGTCCCAGACCTGGTGGCTTGTTTTCTCACTTTCTCTTTCTCTCTCTCTTTCAATCCCTCTCTCTGGTGAGCACATATGCCCTATAACAAACTTAAAATAATAATAATGATGATAAATAAAACATTATAAAAGAAAACATCTGATCTGAACTGAAATTAATACCGATTTTTTTGGAATTATCAAGCAGAATTTAAAATAATTGTGTTCAATATGTTTAAAGCTCTAATGAAAAAAGTAAAGAACATGCAAAAATAGATGGTTAAGTAATAATGGAAAATATAAGAAAGAATCTGAATGAGATGGTACAAATAAAATCCACTATAACAGAAATGGAGAATGCCTTTAAAAGACTCAATAGTAGACTGGATATGGCCCAGAAAAGAATCAGTAAATTGGATGATAGGTTCATAGAAAGTTTCCCAATTAAAATATAAAGAAAAATTTCTAACGTAGACCTTACAGTGACACAGGGCTAAAACATACATCCTGTGAGGTTGACCAACACGGGAAAGTCCCAGGTTGACATCCAGAGAACATCTTGAGTACACAGGGCATACGTATGCCATGATTCAGGGCTGACTGAGGCTCAGGCGCATTGTGGCATCAAGACTCTCTTGGGGGGTCTTCTCCCTGTCTGTCTCGCTCACTCAAGAAAGAAAGGAATAAATAAGCTTTTAAAAAAAGTTTTAAAAATAAAACAGAATTGAAACCCCCAAACTGGGACAGCTTCAAAAGTTGAACATATAAAGAAGAATACTAGAGGAGATGAGAGGGAGTGGAGCAGAAGAAATATTTGAACTAATAGTAGTCAATAATATTGCAGAATTAATGAAAGACATCTAACTACAGATTCAGGAAGCTCAAGGAAAATCACCAGGATAACTATTGAAACATCTACATTTAGGTATATCATATTCCAACTAAACAAAACAGAACATTTTGAAAGATGCTGGGGATATGAAGGCTATTTATATAATCCATAGATACATCTTTATCTGTAAAGAAATGAAGTTAGTGGACTTTTTTACTAAAGACATGAAAGGAACAAAAGAGTAGAGTGAAATATATAAACCATGGAAAGTATTAAACCACCAAACTAAAATTTTATATCCAACACAAACAGTGAAAGAGAACTAAAGGCTTCCTTGAGCAAACAAAAATTGAAAGAATTGATCTAGAGATCTGTTTATAAAAAAATATTATGAAGAGTTTTTCAGGTAGAAGGGAAATGTTACAGGTTAGAAACTTGGATTTACACACCAAAAAGAACGACTGTTAGAGGGAGAATAAAGGGTAGTCAAATAGCGCATCTTACTGTTTATATTCTTAAGTGATCTAAGTGAAAGATGCCAATTTGAAAAAGTCACAAATTGTATGATCCAATTAAATGACATTCTGGAAAAGGCAAAAGTGAGAGCAACATTGTAAAGGTCAGTGGTTGCCAGGAATTCAGGGAGTAATGGTGGGTTGAACTGGTAAAGTATAGGGTAATTTTCAGGGGCATAAAACTATTCTGTATGGTCCTATAATCCTGGATAGATGACATTGTGCATTCGTCAAAACATTACAGCACAGAGAGTGAAACTTCATGTGCACAATTAAAAAAAATAATAATTTAGGAGTTCTGAAGATTCCAAGATGGAAATCAGAATGTGATGAGATAGTTGAAGTGTTTTATAGATGTATGTATGAAACAACGTCCCTGAAGGCTGTAGGAGAAAGGTGCTGACCTGAAGAACACTAGAAATGAGTAGAATCTGTAAGATTCAAATCAAAACAAAGTGCACATAAGAACTACTCTCTAGTTGATAAAGTTGATTCCCACAGGGGCATAAATTAACAATTCTGAAACTACCAAAGTGAATCCTAGAATGGGACAATTAAGTAAATGGAAAGTCAACACTCTTAAGATCTGATAAAAATGACACTTTACGAGTCTTCCCCTAAATCCATACCTGCAGTCTATTCCTTAGCAAAAAC
This sequence comes from Tupaia belangeri chinensis, assembly GCF_000334495.1. Taxonomy (NCBI): domain Eukaryota; kingdom Metazoa; phylum Chordata; class Mammalia; order Scandentia; family Tupaiidae; genus Tupaia; species Tupaia belangeri. The sequence goes on from NW_006160032.1 coordinate 3,913,589, forward strand.
ATCAAATCTCAGTTAAAGGATAGTCTAACTGCAAAATGCCTTACTGTAACTCCTCAAAACTGTCAAGGTTAGACCAGCCCAGTGACCTGCTGGATAGGGTAGCTGGATCCCATATGGCTGACCATGTGGTTTAAGTCCTGGCCCCGGGTGACTTGAAAACCATGCTAGGCACAAGTGTGTGCATGCCCCAAATCCCAATATGGTGGAGAAACAGATGAGAAGGATTGCAGCATACCACACCCTACCAGGATGCTTTCTCCCTCTCCCTTTCTGTGTCTTTCTCTGGAGAGTACACACAGTACACACACTGTCAGGCAAATTTTAAAAACAAAATGAAGCAAAACAAAATATGATTAAATGTAATGCAGTAACCCAAATGGGATCTCGAAATAGAAAAAGAACATTAGGTAAAATGTAAGGAGACCTGAATGACACATAGATGTTAATTAATAACAAATTGTCAATATTAGTACACTAATTGTGAGAAATGTACCCTAAGATGTTAGGAACATGGGAAACTGGATGTAGATATTTGGGAACTATCTAGATTATCATCAAACTTTTTCTGTAAAATCTAAAACTTCTCTAAAATAGAAAGGTTATTTTAAAACTATTCTAAACGCTTAAATAACTACATACTGATGCTTTCCATAACTAATGCATTTAAATAATCCACTGCTATAAACAGTAAGTTGTTTCTGACTTTTGACTTTATGAACAATGCTATGGTAAAGCTCTATTGTAAATCTTTTTGTATATGAAATTACTCACTTAAAAGGAGTATTTGTTACTAAGTTTCTCTAAAAAACTTGTGTCTATTTGCATACTCATAGGTACCATAAAAGTCCAATCTCCCCACACTATCAGCAGCATTGATTATTATTATCTATTTTTTTATGGCAATTGAAATAGGTGAAAATTGTACTTAATTTCACTTAAAGTTGTATAATTTTCAAAGTATTTTTATTGGTTATTTAAATGTGTTTATCCCTTTATAAATTTGAAGTTGGTTTTAAAATACAGATTTAATGAACTCACATTTTGTCCCAGAGAACTTTCACATGCATTATCTTACATTATCTTTATTATCCCTTGCATCTGGCTGCAAGTAATAGGAAACTCAATTAAATCTGGCTTAAACAACAAGAAGAAGCCGTTATCTCCAATAAGAAGCAGCCCAGAGGGAAGATGGTAGTAGGAATAATCCACCTGCTTAATAGTGTCAAGGTTCTGGTATTCCAGCAAGACTTGCTGCTCATTCATGCAAAATAGCTATAGAAATTCCAGAAATCAATGATGGAGGAAAGAAAAATCCATGTCAATGTCTTATTTTTCCCTTTTAAAGACAAAGTTCTCCCAGAACCAAACCACCAAGGCAGACCTCCTTTCACAGTTCTTTGGCCAGAAATACATTACATGTTAATGTCAAACCAATAATCACTTCACAGGGAGAAAAAGGAGTTATAATTTAATTAAACAAATTAAGATTTTCCTTTACCTTTGTTCTCTACCTGGAACTGTGCATAGTCTAATCTCCCCAAAGAATAGGACACTTTGAAAGAGCGAACAAAATAAGGAAGGAAAAAAAATTAAAAATGGTTTTAGGATGAGCAACCAACAATATTTTCTCAGTAGTGACAGGAAGCCACTTTAAATGAACTGTTTTTATGCTAATTGGCCCACTGAGAATACTGTACCTCAGAAAATGTAAGTAACTTGCTCAAGACCACCCAGTAAGTATGACCAATCAGCTTGCACTTAAAATCTCTAAACTAGACCCGCTATAATGGTGGAGCAGAAGACTGCTGCCCTGCAATGTTGGTTCTTGGGTTGACTTATACATGCCAGACAAGCACATGTATTCCCAAGAACCTTATTACTGGGAATACTACGAGGAGGACTGAGGCTTGAGATCCTATGAAAAGTACTCAGTTTTTTCTTTGTGTCTCTCTTATGAAATAAATAAGTAAATTAACAAAAACAAACAAACAAACAAAAACCTCTAACTATCCTCTCTAATTCTGAACTATCTCTAACTGTATCTAGCATCCTTTAGAAACAAATTTCTCAACATAGATGATTAGTATAAGTTGCAAAAAATTTTACAATGACAATCAACACTAAGGGAGGCAAGTATTAGGAATTATGTCATTTTGGGAGAGTAAATAGAATTTGGGTGGGAGAACTGGGAAGTCTTCTTGACAAGGTAACATCTGCATTAAGCCCTAAATGGTGAGGGCTACCTCCACGAATCATAACCCCTTTACAATAGTAACACCTGAACTGTTGTTTCTCAATTTTTCATGGATGTGACCTGTGTATCATGGTAATATAATCACAGCTCTATGACAGGAATTGTTGAAAGTGAGGGGCCTTGTAGTATGGGAGGCATGAGGAAGCACCTCTGAAAACAGAAGGCAGGTCTTCAGGAATGTTCATAAACCTACTTGAGGTGAGTTCAATGAGCTGAACAACACTTCACTGCCCAGTAGGCTGAACATCCCTTTCATGGGATTCTGTTCTTGGTCACAGGACAATGCTAGATGAGTCATCAGTGGCTTAAATGCCTGATATTCCTTTTATTATTCTGGTCTTTATTTTGATTTTTTTCTGCCTTTATTTATTTATTTTTAATTTAAATTTTATTTACGTTCATACACTGCATTTCACTACAGCATACAAAATGAGATTTTCCACCCAGAATATACTGTATATTGGCTCAATCAAGCACATCAACCTATGTATTATTGTCAACAAATAATTTTCCATTTCTTGTTTCCTGGATATTTTGCTTTTTTTCCTTATCCTTGATTCCCTATCTCTCACCCTCTGCCATCTCCCACCCGCCTCCCACACTGTCTCTGGTATCTATGGTTGCTTTCTATGCCTTCCCCCCCACACACACATTTTATTGATTCACTAAAGATCTTAATTAATCTAAATATTTTGAATAGCAAGCACAGCATTTATACACATATCCATGAACACAAGTCTGACTTTCGGCATAAACCTCAGTGAGTAGAATGAACATACTATAAAGTAGCACCTAGCTGGGGCTATATATCTTAGTACAGTCAACAAATAGGTATTTTTAATGCATTTTTTTTAATTTCAAAAAAACAGTTTTAGTTTTTTTTTATGAAACATTTTTTAAAACTTAATTAATTTACATTCATTCCCTAAGCTTTTTCTATTCCCCCCCCCCCCCCATTGTATTCATCACGCAATTTCTTAAATAATCTAACTACTTTCAATAGTAAATTCTGCTGGTAATTTCAAGAAAAGCAGTTTTAAATCAAAGAAATGCTAAGGAAATTTGCTTAAAACTTAAAGCCAGGACACAGGTTAGGATTCTGTTCAAATGGTAGATACATGAACCTATCGACAGCTCAAGACAGGACACAAATCCTTAAAACTGGACAACAAAGCCTAGGAGAAAATCAGCAATGTTTTAGTCAAAAGTCATAAAACTCTATTTCATCAGTTCAGTCTCATGTACTTTATCTTCTGTTGTCATTTGATTTTCCCGATTAAATTTGGGGATATAATATTCAACTCCAGACTTCTCCCTATGATTAAGTTGGCCATTTTCTTAGTTTTTGAACTCTTATTTCGGTGTGTCTGTATTTAATTTTCCTGGAATAGCACTCCCTTGAGAACGTCTTGGAGATCTGGTCTGGTGCTGGTAAATTCTTTCAGGTTTTGTTTATCTGAGAATGTTCTTGTCTTTTTTTCCACATGAAGGATAATCTTGCTGGGTACAGTATTCTTGGCTGAAATTGCTTCTCTCTTAACACTTTGAATATATTTTCCCATTCTTTCCTCGCTCACATTGTTTGCAATGAGAGTTCTGCTGTTATCCTGATGGGATATCCTTTCTAGGTAACTTGCTGTTTCTCTCTTGCCAATCTTAGTACCTTGTCTTTGTCTGTGGTTTTGGTCAGTCTGGCTATAATGTGCCTTGGAGAAGATCTTCTTGGGTTGATTCTATTTGGGGTCCTTTGTATTTCTTCAGACTGGATCTTTGAGTGCCTCTCTCTAGATTTGGAAAGTTTTACAGGATTTCATGGAATAGATTACCAATGCCCTTATGAGTCTCTTTGCCTTCAAGGATGCCACTTATCTGGATACTCTGGTCTTTATTTTAAAACGTAGTGAGCATCAGTGTCCTAAAGTGCAACTGACAAGTCAGAGAACCTAGATATCTACTTATGTTCAGTGGATGGGTGGAAGAAAGAAAGGAAGGAAAGAAGTAGAAAAAAAGAGATGGAGGGAACAACAAAAAAATTCCAACTTGATTTAATACATTTGTTATTATTTAGATATAATAAAGCCCACAATCTAGACATGACTGCCATTGGAAAAAAAAAAAAAAACAACCTTTTATTCACTAGTAGATTTATAGCTTATTCTATGTGCAATATTTATTCCATTCCTAAGAGGTCAGACCTGGAGGATGGCACACAATGAATGAATCGTGGGGATCTATCATGAAGCAGAATGAGAAGGAGGGTAAGTGGGTGAGTGCCTTCATTGTGAATTCCATGGGAATAAATGGGTGAGTAAAAGCTTAAGTAAGTAAGCTTAGATTTCTTACTTTGAGTAAGATCTGTGGACACTGAGGCATTGGGCTATCCCCGGTTGCTTGTTACCTGGCCCTGGGTTTATAAAGATGCGTATATAGTGACCCAGAGTTTGAAAGTCAGTAAGGGGAGGTAGTTGAGAATGTGGACTTAATTGGGTGCTCAAGAAGAGGAACTGACATGTCTCTACCAAGGGCCTCAAAACTGGGTCATGAGATAGCATTTTAAAACAACATGACCCAGACATGATGGCACCAGGATTACTGAACTGATATTCAGTGCTAGAAGTCACACGGCCAATTATGGGTTTGGTTCCCAAGTTGATCTGAAAAGACATTGTTTGGACTATATTCAAGATCCCAACTAGCTGGAGGGTTAGGGAAAGGTGAGTGGTGTGATGAGACCCTATGGAGGCTGGCTGTCTCAGTGATAATACTCTAACTCCCTCATTGCACACATCACAAAAGAAATGATAGAAATTTAAAAATAGTGGAATATAACTGAATGCCACCAGATCCAAAGAAGCAATTTATATGTTCTTTCTTGAATTAGGAGGTGAGGGAAAGTATTCTCAATTTCACCCAATAATTTTTTTTAGCTAATTTAACAAACACAATATCCAATCTAAAAATATTTAAGTTTATAGAGAATTTTTTTATCACTTTGATTATTAAAAGAAGTGAAAATCAACTACTACATACCAATTAAAACTTCTTATTTTAAACAGAGAGCAGGAGCTTTCTCAAACAAAGGTGGAATAACTACTCTCCATTAATTACATTAATGTTTAGTTTACATTATTCACAAACTTGAAGCTATTGCTGCAGTATTATTTATCAGCATAGTTTATTTGGAAACCTTTACATTCTAGTCTGCTATTACTAGTGTCAAAGCAGGTTTCATGTAAAGGTTCAGGGAAAAGAAGTGAAATGAATTTGTGTACCCTGAAGGCTAATCTACAGGTGATATAGAAATACCCAGTAATGTAAGCAATCACCAAGCCCATTAATTCTTGGATTTACTAATAAAAATGGTGCTTTAATGAATTGGGAAAATTAAGGGAACAAGGACAGGGAATTAATTCTGTTGTTAGGTATATGACTTTCCATCTGTCCAAATGGCTTATATTGACATAATTTTTAATATGAATAAAACATCACTAAAATCAATACCTAGTGTGTGTTCCAACCAAAATGTGACAATAATCTATCCATGGTAGCATTTATTTGATCAAAGACTTTATGGTTACTCAATCTATTTACCAAAAAAGCAATAACATTTTACTGAAAATTAAATTAGGTTTTACATGCAAGGCAGTATTTCCTCTAAAAGTATTTTGGCAGGAATCAGTCATTCCAACAGGGACATCTTTATGTAATGATATCTAGCACTTACAAGACATTTTCATATTTCAAGTGTTTTACTAACATCAGTTGATTAATTTTCATTATATTGCAACAAGATAGGTAAATACAAGTTAAGGGAAAAGCAAATTATTTTCCAGTCCAGATGGGAAGTAAGTGTCAACATTTAAATTATATTCAGCATTTTGGCTTTTGCCCTTTTTGCCTTGATCATTAAGTAAAACATACCTACCTTAGTTTTGTCAAATGCTATGAAATCATGTTTTTTTTAAAAAAATTCATGAACTTGGGACCAGCAGTTAGCATAATGGCTATGTACCTGGACTCCCATGTAGTCAACTGTGGTTCGAGTCCCGGACCCAGTGGCTTAAAACTCACGCCGGGCGCATGTGCGTGCGTGCCCAAGATCCTGAGAGGAGAATGGAGAAGAAGGGGTTGCAGCGTGGCCATCCTCCCTGGGGGGTTATTTCTCGCTTTTTGTCTCTATGTCTCTCTCTGTCTGTCTGGCGAGCGCACGTGCCCTATAGCAAACCCCCCCCCAAAAAAAAAAAATTTCATGAACTTAAGAACCAGAACTGGAAAAGTAGTTTTAATTTTTCAGATCTTCCTCTGTGTGCTCTTAAAAAAAAAAAAAAAGTCAAAATAAATAAAAAAATAAAAAGTGTAGTGCTTCTCTTCTTTTTCTTTTGATAAAATAGTGTTATAGTCCTGATAATGTCAAACTGTAGTCCCTACAATATGAAGTATGGTAGTTTTCAAATTATCTTTAAAATAACAGAGCATTTTTCATAAAAGTGTTGGTGAGAAAATACTGAAGAGAATCAGATGTGCAAACTATTTGTTACAGCTCAAGGATGTCTGCATAACAATGTGGGAAAAAAGAATTCTTTTCAAATACACTTAAACTCCAAGTATTTTTATATACCTGAGACTAAAAATATGAAATTGTTGTAAGTTTGAATAAGTATACATTCTTTTGTCATAGATGCATTCCTTAAATAAATAGTAAACATCTCATACATGCAAGTTTCAAACTATGGTTAACTGAAATGAAGGCATTCCTTTTGTAGAAATGAACGAGATACAGGCATGACTTTATACATGCTAAATAATGTCCATTTTCCCAAGTCATAAGTATAATTCAGATCAGTGTTAAAGCCAAACAAACAAACAAACAAAAAGTCTCTAGGCTATGTGCTGGAAAAGCTTCTGCTTTTTGTTTTTCAGGAGTTAGCAAACTATGGCCCAGGGACAAATCTAGCCATCCACCTGCTTTTGTAAATAAAGTTTTATTATAATACTGCCATGCCATTTGTTCCCACATTGCCTGTAGCTACTTTTGAGCTTCAACAGCAGACTTGAGTAGTTGTAAAAAAAGGCCATATGGCTCACAAAATATTTACTGTCTGGCCCTTTACAGAAATCTTTTGCCAACCCTTTTCTCTACCAAGAATGATGTGTTAATTCCCTGAGGGAAGGCAGGGGACATTTACTTAGGCTACCAAATATAAAAAACAAATCAATTTGAATTTGTACTTTTGTAGGGAGTACCCAATTTCTTAGCCACATGTGATCCAAAATTAATTTGTAAGTCATTGATTCTTCACTCTAATGTATGCATTAACTTGTAATATGGCTTATTAACCAAGAGTACAGAACAAATTAGATTTATGGGCTAGAGTATGGAGATTTAAACGTTATTATGCCCATTTTTTGTGAACTCCTATGTGTTTTAGAGAAGAATGAATAAAACGAATTCTACTCAGAAAATTTTATCCTATGAAGTCAGCAGATCCCATTGGTCATGAGAAGTGTAGCATGTCTAACTTGTGTCAGAGTACATTTTACCTGGGTTTGTAGAGATCATAAAAATGGTTTTTTCACAAGAAGACAGCAGGAAGGAGACTCCGTATATCCATCTTCTCTAGGGTTGCACATTTTGTATGGTATTCATGTAAAATAGCATGCTCTCATGTTTCTGATATTTTTAGAGTCTCTTGAGCCAGATAAAATCTTGTCTAACTTTTAGTGGTGATTATGATGACCATGCCATTAACGATACATAATACTTACTGAATGTGTACCATGTTCTCTCCTTTGTTCAAAGTTCTTGAATCAATCCTCTTTACAATACCATGAAGGAAAAATTTTATTTTCTTTATGTTACAAATAGACATAGAGATAATAAGTAATTTGTAAAACGTTATGCAGTTTGGGGCCAGCAGGTGGTATGGGAGTTAAGACGCTGGACTCCCACATGGTCGATCACGGTTCAAGTCCTGGTCCTGGCAAATTTCCTTGTCACTTTCTCTCTCCCTCCCTTTCTCTCTCTCTGGTGAATGCCTGTATCAAATTTCAAAAAAGATAAATAAAATTAAATAATTTTCTAAAGAAAAAAGATTATGCAGTTCATAAGTAATAAAAGGAAAATACATCACTATCAAAGCCTTAATGATGAACTAATTTCTCTCAGGGTAATGAAAGCTAAGGGAAGAAAAATAAATATATGTGATATATATATATATATATATATATATATATATGTGTGTGTGCGTGTGTGTGTATGATGTGTGTGTGTATACATACATATATATATATTCTTTTATAAAGATTATTTATTTAACTTTGTTTATTTTTTAATTTGAAAGAGAGGACAGAGAGAGAGAGAGAGAGAGGCAAGTTGAGAACGCAAGCCACCAGGTCCAGGACTTGAACCTTGGTCGGCCGTGTGGGAGTCTAGTGCCCTTAACCACTGTGCCACCTGGTGGATCCTATACTATATATATTCTTAATAAAAGGGCCATATGTGCTAAAATGTTGTTGTTGCTTGACTATTAATGCTAGCTACCATCTCAGTTTTAGTAATAGTAATACAATAAGTATTAGTTTCCTTTACTTTCTCATTTTCTGATAATTTTCTAATATGCAATGTTATTTTTATTAATTCTAGTAAGAAAATATGATTTTAAATATTTTAGTTTATCACATAAATGATATAAATTTTTATTATGAAGAATTACATTGTATTATTCTATATTAGTGTAAGACTACTAGGACTTTAGATTCTAGCAATAAATAAGAGTAATACAGCCCATTCTTTACCATGAATTACTCTAGAAATAGACATGACCTAATAAATACCTAATTGAGCCATGGGAGAACAAATCATACTTCTGGCCAGGATCTGTAAGGTGGCAGAGGCCCAGAGGAAAATCTAATCCTTAGGGTTGTTCTTCTGGTTGTATTTTCTGCTGTTAAGTAGATCACTTGAGAGACTGAAGGCTAGCTAGCACTTTTAAGTAGCTTATGCACTAATATATACCAAGTCTTCAGAAAGTTTGTGGAAGCTATGTATAGTAAAACCATTGTACATAGATTTAAAAATGTTTTATACTAAAATAAACTCATACTTCATTTTTCTATGAATGTTTTGAAGCAAATGAAGTCCAGAGCCCAGAAAGGGAAGGCGAGAGGGATAGCTTTTGAACTTTCATCATTTAAATTTGTTACTTTGAGAGTCTACTTCTTTAGAATACTGAAAACTATATATATTGTCTTAGTAACTTCCATCAGTTTCAAACTGAGTCAAGGCCAAAACTGAATGGACAAATTATAGTTTAACTATTCCCCTTAACATCTTATAAAAGCAAACACTAATTTTCCTTAGGAGAAGAATAACATCATCCTAGTCTTCAAATTAATTCTGTATTTTAATTTAAGTATTTTGTATGCATTTTTTAAAATAATACAAAGTTATAGATACATAATACAAATGGCACTTACTATGAATAAAAATCAGTGCAAAAAACAGATGATAAAAACAGATTTACTGGGTCTTAAGGTACTGAACTTATGAAACATAAATTTAAAAAATAATCCTTTTAATTATGGAAATAGTAGCAATTATGGAAAAAACTGGAAATGAGAGAAAGTAAGTATAAGAACTAATAACTGGGAACAGCAGATGGCATAATGGTTACATTGCTGGACTCCCAAATGACTGAACACCATTCAAGTCCTGGCCCTGGCAGCTTGAAACTTATACCAGGTGCATGTGTGTGCATACACAGAATTCCAAGAGGAGAATTGAGAACAAGAGATTGTGGTGTTGTCATCATCCCTGGAGGATGATTTCTCATTTTCTTTCTCTCCATCTCTCTCTATCTCTCTGGCAAGTGCACATACCCTGTAACAAAAATCCCCCACCCAAAAATAAATAAATAAATAATAAAGAAAAAAGAAAGAATTGAGAACTGAAAAACTGCAATGCCCAGAATTAAGTACTCAGTGGTTAGCTTTATCAGCAGATTAGACATAAATAAAAAGAGATTTCATGATCTGGAAGGCAAATAAGAAGAAAATATCCAGAATAAACCTTAGAGAAACAAAAATAAGAATCATAGAATAATAAAAAATAAAGAAAGCATACAATTAGGAGTGCAAACATGCAGACAGGTAGGTTCCGACAATAAAAGATAGAAGCAATTGGAAGAAAAGAAGAATCTAAAAAGATAATGACTGAGAACTTTACGAAACTGATAAGAGCTCTCAAGCCTTAGACTTTAAAATCTCAATGAACTACAAGTAGTAGTTAAATGTGTAAAAAGTAATTCATGTGAAGGCACATAATATTAAACTATGCAAACCAAAGACAAGGAGGAAAAGCAATACAACCACATAGAAAGGACAGATTGTCTTTAAAAAGCAAATATAAGACCCTAGCTGACTTCTAAATACCACAGCACAGTCAGAAGATAAATTGTCAAGTGTCAAGGAAAAATAATCACCAAACTAGAGTTCTATACAAAGAAAAAAAAATTCTTCAAGGTCCTAGAAACAAACATTTTCAGACAAGTAAAAACTGAAGAAATGTGGAAAGAAACTTTTAAATTCTGTTCCTTAGACCAAGCAAAAATGATTCCAAATATAAGATCAGTTATAGGAAGGAATGAGAACTATAAAATGGTAAACATGTGGATAAATATAAATGCCTGTGTAATTATAATATTAAGGATAGTACTAAATAATATGATAGGGTATATTAAAAATAATGTAAATATGTAATTTGGGTTTAAATGCACACACACACACACACAAAGTAAAATGAGGATAAATAGTAAATGAAGGGGCCAGCTCTGCCTTGTGGTAAAGGCAGCAGATACCACATGGCTGACTATGCAATTTGAATCCCAGACCTAGCAAATATAAGTATGTGTGCATGTGTGCCCAAAATTCCAAAAAGGAGGAAGAATTGGAGGAGAAAGGTATGCAGCATTACTATTCTCCACAGAGGGTTGGGAAGGAGTGGGGATGCTTTCTTGCTCTCCCCTCTCTCATAATCTTTTTCTCTCTCTCTGGTGAATCCTTTAAATAAAGTAAATAAATGCCCAATTCATATTAGACTTTGAGAAGCCAAAGATACAAGTTACGATTTCTAGGAAACCTCTAAAAGAATTGTGGAAGACTGTGTAACTCCTCAAATAATAGGGATCAAAATAAGAATAGCCTGGGGCCAGCATGTGGCCTGGTGGTCAAGGTGCTGAATTCCCATGTGGCTGACCACGGTTCAACTCCTGAACCTGGTGACTTGAAAATCACACCAGGCACATGCATGAGCATGCTCAAAATCACAGGTAGAGAATAGAGGGGAAGGGATTGCAGCATGGCTATTCCCCCTGGGGGGCGATTTCCTACTTTTCCTCTCACTGCTCTCTCTGGCAAGTGCACATGCCAGAAGTGCACATGGCAAAAATCTAAACAAAAAAGAAAGAATAGTCTCAACCAAGAAGTCAATAAGTTGAAGAGGAAGTATGAAGAGACAAAATAAAAGAAAATGTTAAGACAAAATATATGTTTGATTCATATTTAAACCCAAATATGATTATTTTTTAAACTTTGGCCAGAAAGTATGTGAGCTCATCAGAGAGAAAGACAGAAAAACAAAGGGAAAAGGGTAAATCACCCCTTAATGGGACACCCCACCACAATCCCTTCTCTTGCATTTCTCTACTACTCTACCCCAGGATTTTGGGCATGCATGCACACATTTCTCGTGTATTTTTCGATATGCTTATTCTAGGATTTGAACTGCATGGGTTGGCCATGTGGGATCTAACTCCCTTAACCACTGGACCAAATATATGTAAAACAACTAGGTGCTCAAATTAAAAAGAAAAACAATTGGGCTTGGGTATATGTTTTTCTAAAATTTATTTTTTTATAATTTGATTTTTATAAAAGCCTTATATAAAAATATAAGGACTACAAATAGTTGTAAGTTTAAAAGAAAACAAAATTATTTACCTTGCAGGTGTGATCCTAAAGAAACTGTGTAGTTATATTAACATCAGTGTCAATAAGCTTTAAGATAAGCAAAATTACCAAAAACAAAGAGGGATGCTTTATAATGATGGTAGGTTGAATTCATCGGGAAGATATAACAATTCTGAATCTGCATGCACCAGAAACTTAGCTTCAATATGTATAAATGAAGAGCAGACAGAACTATAAGGAGGAAAAAAAAATGTTTAGTAGAATATCTTTACACACCTCTTTAAGAAATAGATAAGAAAACAACACAAATATTTTTCAAAATTGAATAATTTAATGAGGAACTGTGATCTAATGGCATATTTTTCTGTTTTTCTATGCAAAAATGCATCATGGCCTTTCCAGTGACCCAACCATTACAACCCCCACCATTACTAACAAAACTGTAAAGTGCATACTCAATGCACATTGAACTCTCACAATTAGAGTAATTCCCAAGTCATCAGGTAAATCTCAAACCAGGGCTATAAAATCATAGAATGTGATCTTTGACCTTGAAGAAATTACTATAACGTATTATAAAAAGACAATACAAAAATTTTATCAAAGGATGAAAATCAAGAAGTATTCTTATAGAAGATGCATTAAAGAACAGATCGATACAGAAATTAAAATATTCTAAATTGAAAAATACTGAAAATTTTATATAAAAAGTGTGGGCTATAGCAAAAAATATTCTTAGATGCTAAATTATACCATTAAATCCATCTATTAGCAAAGAAGATGAACTGATAATTAGCTTTTCCAGAATTTGGGAAATAACCACATATTAAATATAAAATAGAAAAATGTAAAGAAAAAGATCAAAATTGAATGAAGACAGATAGTAAGAAATGCCAAAACGTAGACCTTAAAATGATTTATAAAGTTGATGTTCCTCTTTTGAGATAAATAAGGAAAAAGACAAAATGCACACATGCAAAAAACTAGTGTCAGGAATAAAAAGGGGGTCAGTTCTACATATCTACAAATTTTAAAGATACTTTTAGCGTATCTTTATTCCATTAGATATGAACATTTAGGTTAGACAAATCCACAAAAAGTTATTTAAGAAGAAATAGAAAATGTAACCATACCTGTAATTATTAGATAGATTCAATCATAAATGAAAACATTCCCCAAAATAAAATGCTAACCCAGGAAATTCTAGCACATATTTTAGAAAGAAATGGTGTCAATCTAACTTGAACTCTTGCAGACTCCTAGAAAAAGAAGTAGTTACTTCCCTTTTTATTCTGTGAGTTCAATATAACCTTTATACCAAAAGTACAGAAGGGCAAGAAAAGAAAAGAAATTAATGGCCAATGTCACATGAGCATAGACAAAAATATCCTAAATAATTTGCAAACCAGATCCAACAATTTACAAGGATAATGTATCAGGAGCAGGCTTATGTCATGTAAGCAAGGTTTGCTTAAAATGTAAAAACTATATACAATGTATTAGCGGAGAAAAAGGATAATATCATACAATCTCTCATAAAAGATAACTTTTTTTTTGAGAGGTTTTTGCTAGAGGGCGCATGTGCTCGCCAGAAAGACAGAGAGAGACAGAGAAACAGAAAGCAAGAAATCACACACACACACCCTCCCGCCCCAGGCAATGGCCACATTGCAATCCCTTCTCCTCCATTCTCCTCTTAGGATCTTGGGCACGTACGCGCACATGCCCAGCATGAGTTTAAGCCACCGGGTCTGGGACTCAAACTAGGGTGGGCTACATTGGAGTCCAGCGACAAAGCCATTACGCCAACTGCTAGTCCCAAAATATAACTTTTTTATTAATTAAAAAGCTTAGCACTCTTCCTCTTCTCATTAGTGGCCTGAGGTGATCTTTGAAAATGGCTCCCTATTCACTTGACCCAGAGAACCCCACAAAGTCATGCAAGTCAAGAGGTTCAAATCTTCGTGTTCACTTTAAGAACACTCATGAAACTGCCCAGGCCATCAAGGGTATGCATATCTGAAAAGCCACCAAATATCTGAAGGATGTCACTTTACAGAAGCAGTGTGTGCCATTCCATCATTACAATGGTGGAGTTGGTAGATGTGCCCAGGCTAAACAGTGGGGCTGGACACAAGGTCGGTGGACCAAAAAGAGTGCTGGATTTTTGCTGCACATGCTTAAAAATGCAGAGAGTAATGCTGAACTTAAGGGGTTAGATGTAGATTCTCTGGTCATTGAGCACATTCAGGTGAACAAGGCACCAAAGATGTGCCGTCGTACATATAGAGCTCGTGGCCGGATTAACCCATACATGAGCTCCCCCTGCCACTTCGAGATGATCCTCACTGAAAAGGAGCATATTGTTCCTAAACCGGAAGAGGAAGTTGCACAGAAGAAAAAGATATCCCAGAAGAAACTGAAGAAACAAAAACTTATGGCATGGGAATAAAGTCAGCATAAAATAAATGTAGATAAAAGGATTAAAAAAAAAAAGAAGAAAAGCTTAGCAAACTAGGAAGAAAGCAGCATTCCTTTTATAAAAGTTATTCACAAATAAATAAGTAAATAAACTATAGTCAAGATCATATTTAATGTAAAATGATGCAAGCTTTCCCTTTGAGGTTGGGAACAATACAAGCATGTTTCATCGTATGGCTTCTATTCCACATTGCGTGAAATGTTGTACCTTGTAAACCAAAGCAAGGGTAGAAAGTGAACAATGTAATATCGATAACAGAGAAATAATTGGTTACTATTTGCAGGTGACATGTTTTTTTTTATGTGAAAAGGTTTTCAAAAACTGCATAAAAATGTTGGAGTTGGGACCAGTAGGTAGCGTGGTGGTTAAGGTGTTGGGTACCCATATGGCAGACTGTGGTATGAGTCCCAGACCTGGATGCTTGCTTTCTTACTTTTTCTCTTTCTTTGTCTCTATCTCTTTTTCTCTCGGGTGAGTGCACACATGCTTAATGGCAAATTAAAAAATAAATAGCAACAAATAAAATAAAATAAATAATTATAAAAAATAGAAAAAATGTTGGCGTTAATAAGGTCAGTATAAAAAGTCAACGGCATTGCTTTAAATGAGCAATTAGAAAATGAATTTTATAAATGTACACTAGTTAGGAAAGCACCAGAAAAACAAACCATCTAAGAACAAATCAAATGAAAGTTGTGTGTAACTCTACAAATATTAGTAAGAGTAGATCAAGATGACCTAAATAAATAAATCAGATGTTTTAATATTTTCTTGTCTTGGTCTAATTTAAAAAGTTGATGATGATAAATGCACGTGAAAATGTCAAAGCCCAAGAATAGCTATAAAAATCCTGAAAAGCAAAAACAAAATTGAAAGATTTATTCTACCCACTATCACGGCATTATTATAATCCTGTTAGAAGAACTTTGTGTAAACCTCAACAAATTGAGCATTGAAACAAAGTAAAAATTTCATAAACAGATCCACCCTGATATTTATTCTTGATTTCTGACACAGTTGGTATTACAAGGTGGGAGAAGCACAGTATTTTCAATAAATGTTGTGTTTTCAGTGGGACATTCAGAAAGAAAAAATATGACCCTCACCCCTTATCTTACACAGAAACTAATTCCAGGGGAATAAAACTTAAATTTAAAAAAGATAAAAAAAAAAAAAAGAATGTTTCTAGAACATACAGTTTGGCATAAGGAAATTGTTGTAGTGGGATAAATAGACAAAACACAAAGAAAACATTGGTAATTAGACCACATTTATATTAGGAAATTGGCATATTAAAGCACAGGAATAGTAGGGTAAGAAAATCAAGCATGGAGTGGGAGAATATATTTTTAATACATATTACACACAGAAGACTTAAATCCAAAATATAGAAAGAACTCCTCCAAATCAATTAGGAAACGAGATACAACACTGTAGGGGGGAAAAAAAAGTGAATGAGTGCTCGAGTAGACAGTCATTTCACAAAACATGATACATAAATGACTAATAAATCATGCTCAGACTCTTATTTTAGTCCATCCTCTGTTGCTTAATAACAGCTTATTATAGCCTAGGTAATTTATAATGAATAAAGGTTTATTCAGCTCGTGGTTTTAGAGTTCCAACGTCAAGGGGTCATATCTGGTAAGAGTCTTCTTGCGATTGGAGATTTTCTGCAAAGTCCTATGGTTGTACAGGGCAACACATGGTCAGGGAAATGACTACATGTCCAATTGCAGGAGTGTGAGAGCAATGTCTGTGTCCATGTGTCTGTGTCTGTAGTCTCACTCGCTCTCTTTATAAACCCACTCGTATTCAATCACGTGTTCCCTACCCTAATTGACTTTGCCTACTCTTAATCACCTCCCAAAGGTTGCACCTCTTAAATCTATAGTCAGATTAAGTTTCTGCCTTTTTAAAACCATCACAACTAAATTTCAACAGAGAAATTTTTGGAAGATGCATTCCAACCATAGGATCCTTATTAGTTATCAGGGTTACGTACCTTAAAATCACAAATGAATAGCACTGCCCATCCAGCAGAATGGCTACCAATGAATGTACAGGGAATTTCAAATGCCAGCAAGGACAGTGAGCAACTGGAACGCTCATACATTGCTGGTAAATTGGCACATTATCTTTGGGAAACTAAAGTTGGGAATACAAATACCCAGACATTACACACACACACTGTGTGTGTGTGTGTGCTATGTGTAAAAATATGCATTGTGATAATATTTATGATAGCTTTAAACTAAAAGCAACGTAACTGTTAATCAACAGTAGAGTAAATTAAAAAATTATGGTACATTTACCCAGTGCAATACAATATAGTAATGGAAATAAATAAACTACGACTATGCACAATTAGGTAGATATAGGTAGATATAAAAAATGCACTTTATTATTTTCTTAATAAATTAGGAATAATTATAGGAATGAAATAATGAGCCATGTGAATGGTGAAGAATTTTAGTTCATTCAGTTTCCAGTTATTCCTTCCTTGATCTCCCTCACCCACTTTGATTTCCATTCCTACTTGTCATTGTGTGTTCACTTTTGCATTGGCCCAGTTTCAGTGTTGAATAAGACCTTAGTGCTCCTAATCAGGGAATGACTACATGTCCAACAGCTATACGTAAATCAAAGTAAGAGTAAACTAAACCTAAACACAAAACGTAGATGTGGATATCAAAAATAGGTTTCTATTTTTTTTTTCAAATTAAACAAAATATATTTATCTCCAGTGTGAGTGAGAAAGCTGGAAAGAAAGAGAGTCTCAAACAGAGTTTGAAATTGCAGTCCACTCTGAACCTCAGGCAGGGACACTTGTGTGACTTGTGTACTCAGGGACACAAACCCAGAACCTTCCACCTGGGTCAGCTTCACAGAGCACTGTATTTTACCACTGCACTATCATCCCACACCTTCGGAATTTCTTTTATTACAAAACTCTAGGTAAGCTCATCAGACGTGTCCTGTCCTTTTTGTCTTCCTCTATTATGGCATTCTCTGCCATGAAGCTAATGCCCTAAGTCATACTTCACTTGCCTGGTGGGTAACCTAGCATGGGAAATGAGAAAAGGCAGAAAAATTAGTGTTCACATGAAACAAGAATCTAACAAAGCTGTAATTTTAGCATTTACTTGGAAGAGGTTTTCTTTTAAAAATTAATTTGCTTCTGCCGTAAATCCCTGACTAGAATCTCTCTGTCTCTGTCAGTATAAAAAGATATCTTAAGCAGTCATGAGGGAATAGGCCAAAGAGTTTGACTAGTTATGGGGAAAAAGTGGTAAGAATTTATAAATTGGTAAATCTACTTTTCTTGTAGATTTCAACAAAAACGAAGGAGGGTAATAGAAAACATCATCAGCATACACAAGCAAGCATAAACCTTGTCTGCCTGTGTTCTCATAATGATTGAATCATTAGGAGTGCCATATTGTATCTGTATCTTCCACTCTGCCTTAGGCATGACAGTCAAAATGTGACTACTGCATCCATTGACAGTTTGACAGTTTAGACCTGATTCGAAATCCCAAGAAAAGCTCGCTGTTTTAGAAAGTGGCTTCCATCACAAAATTAAACCTAAAATAATTGACAAATACACCAGCAGTTACTTTTTAAGCAATCACTCCATAATCAGCATTGTTCTAGACCATGTTAAGGTTTTTATTCGTTTATGTATTATTCTTTTCTTTCACACAATGTGTTAAGAAACTCTTCTTTGGATAATTAAAATCATGAAAAAAAGTAATAAGATGAAAAGTAATAGAATGCCAAACATTTATTAAAAATATGGAAATGGTAAAAATATATCGTTTTAAAAATAGTACCCCCAAAAAAGAGGCAACTGGAAAAAAAAAAGAAGAAGAAACTAAAATGTATGAGATTTTTTTTTTCTTTTTTGGAGAGGTTTTTGCTATAGGGCATGTGAGCTCGCCAGACACAGAGAGACAGAGAGACAGAAAGCAAGAAATCACCCCCCGGGGGGATGGCCATGCCGCAATCCCTTCTCCTCCATTCTCCTCTCAGGATCTTGGGCACGCACACACACGTGCCCGGCATGAGTTTTAAGCCACCGGGTCCGGGACTTGAACCACGGTCGACTATGTGGGAGTCCAGCGACATAGCCATTACACTAATTGCTGGTTCCTAAAATGTATGAGAGATTTTATCTGCTTCATCTATATGTTAAACTTTATGAAAATTCAGTCTCAATTTTATAATTCTGGAACCTTTTTCATTATTCTTTCTCCAGTAACTAACCTGTGTTTACTCAGAATATCAATCAGCTGCATTTTTGTAGTGCATAAAACACTCTCTAATTAAACTTTATTTAATTTGTTTTAACTCAGAGTGCAAAGGAGATGACACAATGTGAATTACTCATTATAGTAACCTCTCCTCCAAACTACACATGGGTATGAAGGGATGTTTCTGTACTATGACATCAGTTGCAGCAGCAGTTACTCAGAAAAGATAACAGTAATAATGATACTTAGCATTTTTATAGCATTTTCTATCTTCACAACATTTTATAAACGTTACCTAAATAACCGTACTTGCAGGATTTAGGTTACACCACCAATGAGTCAGCAAGTCCCTAGCTGTAACATTAGCCCTCAGAAACCACCATGCATGGTGTTCGGCGATAGGTACTGCCTCATGATGGATTAATTAATTAATTGACTAATTAATTAATTGACTAATCTAAAGGAACCTCCATAGCCTTTGGATGTTTTTTCTGATTAATGCAAAGAGAGCCCCTTTATTTGGGGGTTTCAGACCAGCCCTCCATCGACATAGCCAAGTGGAGAGTTTAAGGTGATTATTTGGACAACTCCAGCCCAAGTCTCTACTCATTCTAAAGCGTCAAGGTAGTTCCCTCAGTCCTCTGTACCTGCCCTTCTCAAACTTCGCAGTCATGGACATTTGGGACTGGAAAAGTTGCCGTGGAGCGCTGTCCCGTGTTCCGCAGGGTATTCAGTAGCATCCTTGGCTTTTACCCACTAGGTGCCAGCAGCGTCTATCTCCTCAGACTCCTCCTCCATCCTCAATGTGAAAACTGAAAATGTGTCCAGACATTGCCAAATGATTCTAGTGAAGCAAAATATTTCACATGCTTTTGTGCTTTGCTGGTGGCTAGACATTTTCACTCTGTGTTTTAACAGTGCTTATCTCTCCCTAGTGGGGCCTCCTTTGGCAGTGGTTTTCAGGTATGTTTTTCCACTTAGACTTTTAGAAACTACTAAACACCAATGACTTGGTTTAAGTAACTTTCATTCAAGTCAGTTGGGATGACACATTGCCTCACTACTCCCTCCCGTACCCAGAGTAAGGTATTCTTCCACACTGAGCACAAAACAGCAGCATAAACCTACCCTGAAAATCAGTTTAGCATTACTGTTCATGAAAAACTTATTTCACAGGGTTTTGAGATAAGTTGACAGAGGCTAGTTTGAAAGCTCAGCCTTACACATTTTGCTTCTCAGCTGGGCTTAGAAAATTGTTGCAACTGTAGTTGTAAGGAATATACTACCTCAAGGCTCGATCATAAAAGCTTCTATCAGACAGATGTCTACAGTTATTTTTGGTTCTATATTCAGTAAGTTTTATATGGGACCTAATTCCCAGAAAAACTCCCCAATCTGTTTACATAGACAGGATAAACTGGCTGTGTTTCTTTGTATGCCTAGTGTGAGCTGGTAATTATCCATCTACTGCTGGGATATTTCATGTAACTGGTGGACATTTTAGACACCATGTGCATCCTTAATCTCCCTAGGATTCTCTAGGAACAAAATTATTTGATATGAAAACCTTTGATATTACAAGTTGTGTTTAACATTTCAAGCTTCATTTACATCAGTTCAGTTCACTGAGCTGCTAAGCACACCAGACGACACATCATGGACAGAAGGAAACCTATAGATGCCCTCAGTAGCCCTAAGGAATATTATACAAAATAATAAAAGTGAGCTGCTGAAGAAGTATGGAAAATTTATTAGCACAGGGTGCTGTTAGAGAGACTGTTGAACACCAACCTAAATATTTTTTTTTTCCAAATAGATACATAATTGAAAAAATAAGAGGTTGGCAAAATGAGTAAGAAATTCTTGATGTATAGTTTCTGTGTATTATGCATATGGCATATTCTAGTATGACCCAATTATCCAAGCGTGAATATACCAAATTCCCTATTGATCTGAGTGCTACAGGATACAGTCTTGGTTGTTTTTATTTTCTGCAAATCACTGAAGATTTTGACAATTTCCACATGGCCTAGAACGAGGCAAGCAGTTGAACAGCTCCTGTACATCAAGGAAGTACTCACTAATGGCTGTAGCCGGAGCACCTGCTAACCTGCTATTGTAAGCATTTATCCGGGATTTGCCTGTGGCAGAAATGAATGAATAAATAAACTTTCAATAGTCATATTACATGAGTTAATGTAATATAGCATTATGTAAAGTAGCAAAGCACATTCTTCTGGGGCTTTTGTAAAATCATTATTTGTGGTAGGTTACAACATATCTACTAGCTTCTCTGCTCCCTATTCCTCTCTTAGTTTTCTTTTTCTTTTTCTTTTTCTTTTTCCCAGAGCCCTCACAACTACAGGGCTAGTTTCCCTTTGCTCTCTGCAGAATACCTTTGAGAAAAACTGCCTTCGTAATCCTCACAGAGTTTTAAAATGGCATTACAAAGAGAATGGATATATTAAACACCTCAGCTGTCAATGAGTGGAATCAATAACTGTGGGTACATAGCTTACATTATGTCTACTTACACAGGACTTGCAATATTTGGAAAGGAGAGCTTTTCCTTTGACAAGTTGGCACCAGCTGGTCCAAGAAATAACACAGCTGTATATCCTTAACACACCTGCCGCTCCTTCCATAATTTGGAAGAAAAAGATATAAAGCAATGACCAGGGAGGGCAGAGCACTGCTATAAGCCTTATTTGCAGCAGTACTTTCATTTAAAAGTTTAAAAGTGTAAAGGATAGATTACCAATTAAGGTTAAAAACAAAGATCTAGGGTTGGTGGCCCCAATACTTTAAAGCTCTTAGGGAACTGTATACTTCAGTCAGTTGAATGGATAAAATATATCACTGGGCATCCATATCATTAAACACAACTCTTATAATGAATAACATCACTAAATATAAATAAGAAATGTAGGCCAGTTGGTGGCATGGTGGTCCAAGCAGCTGGATCCCACATGGTTAACCACGTAGTTTGAGTCGTTACCAGGTAGCTTGAAAAACACACTGTGTGTGTGTGTGTGTGTGTGTGTGTGTGTGTGTGCTCAAAATCCCCAAAAGAGGGAGAAATAGAAGACTAAGGATTACAGCTTGACCATCCCTCATTTCTCACTTCCCCTTTCTCTCTCTGGTGAGCACTTACACTCTTGGGCACATTTTAAAAATGAAAAAAGAAGTGGAATGCACTGTGCTGTGCGCTATGCTTCCATACACTTGTCTTGATTTATGCTTTGAAGGCTACATTTAATTTTATGTTTTCTATAGAATTTGTTACAGTTTTTAAAAATCTCCTTTCTAATTCAGAAAACCCATGAGGAAGACCACGTGTATCAATACCTTATATGAGAGCATGCTTCTACTGATACATTCTGCCTATAATTAAAAAAGAGGGTTTAACCCTCATCGTATCTTTAAACATCTGGCATTTTCCTGCCTAAAGAAGATATGTTGCTTCTTCAATTTCTTTAGTTGTTGTTGCCTAATTTTCTTATATGGCAACAGGAGTACAATAATTGGAATTAAAACGAGTAACATCCTTGTTGGCATTATACAGATTTGGACAAAATCAGCTGTGCCTCATATTTTCTTGCAAGACATGACCTATTTCACTTGTGTTAATGTATCACATTTTGTATGTATCTACCAATTAAGGAAACAATTTCATTTCCAATAGAACCAAAAAGAATAGATAGAGAAAATATATCAATGGAGTATTAGTATGTATACTTAAGACCACAAAATATTGTTGTGAGAAATTTAAGAAGGTCAAAATAAATGGAAAAACAAAGAATAGCCATTAATCATAAGACTTAATATTATAAAATGGGCAATATTCAGCAAATTGACCGATTCAACATAATCTCTATCAAAATCCAAGCTATTTTTCCCTCAAACTTGACAAACTCATCCAAAAATTCTTGTGGAAATGTGAATAACCTACAATATTCAAAGTGATTTTGTAAAAATGAAGAACAAAGTTGAAGAATTCATACTTCCTGATTTTGAAATTTACTATAATATAAAGCTCTAATAATGAAAACTGTGGTACTGGCATAAAGATAGAATTCCAGAAATAAACCCTTGCATTTATGGCTAACTACTTTTACATATGGGTGGCAAGATAATGTACTGAGGAAAGAATTGTGTGTGTGTGTGTGTGTGTGTGTGTGTTTAAACAAATGGTGCTAGGACAAATAGATAGCCACATGCAAAAGAATAACTTAGATCATTAAATATTGGGTTGTCAGAAAAGTCATGACATTTTTCTGTTTTTCTATGCAAAAATATACAATGATTTTCCCAACGACCTAATAGTTAAACATTGACTTATGATCTAGCAATTCAACTCCTAGATATATAACCTAGGAGTATATAGGTAGATTAAAAAATATACATCTGCATAAAAATTTGCATGTGAATATTTATAGCAGCATTATTCATGATAACCAAAGTGTAAACAACTAAAATGCCCATCAGCTGATGAATGGATAAATAAAATGTGGTATGTCCATTCAATGGAGTATTATTCAGTAATAAAAAAGAATAACTAGATATAGAGCCTCTTTGTTTTCTTCAGCATTTTTCTTCAATAACAACCTTAGTGCTTTTGATACCCATAAAATAAATAATGGTTAATAGTGATATCAAAGGAAATATTATTCTCATTAGAAACTGAAAATTTTCACTGATTTTTTTTTTTTTCCCACAAGAGAGAAGAGGCTTATAATTTTGGTCAAAGTACCGGTATTACTGCATGTTGTGTGTAAAAACAGTTTTTATAAAAGTGAGCAAGTGCTACATTCATTCATTTATTTAAACAAAACTGTGTATTGAACCCTTCCAAGGTATTGAGTCCTATTTAAAGACAAGGATCTTTAATGATGAATAAGCTACTTTGAAAACAGATGCTAAATTAGTAAATAGTAAACAAGTAAAATAATAAAATACTCAAAAATGAAGAAACTAAAGGAGGGCAATGAGATAGTGAGCACCTGCAGTAAGACTGAATGAGGGAAAAGATGCAAAATCCGAGGAAAGAGAACTACAGGCAAGTGCAAAAGAGTAAAGTCAGAAAGCAATGAGAGGCGAGCCTGCTGTTGTCAGGAGCAGGAAAAGAGCCCGCAGGGCTGTGGCTGCGAGGTGACTGCATAGCATGGAAAGAGGTCAAATGATTAGGCAAGCCTGAACTAGCTGAGGTCTAGTAAGACCACTAAGGAGTCTGGATTTCATTCAAAGTAAAGTAGGAAGTCATGGGAGGGTTTTAAGAGGGACAGTGCCATGATCAGATAGAATTTTAAAATTATATTGACTGTGGAGGAAGAAAGAGGGGACAGGAGGCCATGTCGCAGCTCTTCAGGCAAAGGTCGATGAGGCCGGGAACTCGGCCGGCAGCGACAGTTAGTGAAACGTGCTCAGATACAAGTGACTTAAGACATTTCTTTTCCTGTTTGATTTTATTCTTGTGGGATGTAAGAATATCGAACATTTGTTTAGAGTTTAAAAGTGAATTTCTGACTGATTATCTGGCCTTGCCAAAATGAAAGGCACACAATGGCATCTGACTATTTTTCTGGGCAGCTCTAGCCACCTCTACCGCAATACTTAGGGTGTAATCAATAAACATAACAGAAGCTATTCATTCCACCAGGATGGATTCCAACAAAAGGGCGCTATTCACACTGGTAATAGGCAGACTTCACCCGTTCCATCACATTATGTATTATGTCTAGCAGACTTCAGTCACCTACCTACTTTACTGCTCAATAGTGATGAAATGCTCTGTTGGCATAAGAATGGTTATAAAGCTGAGCTGTTTACACTTCTGGTGGCCAAGACAATGACCCTCCCATGGAAAGTGAGGTACTACTCATTGCTAAAGGAGGGATAGTCACACGCATTTTCAGGATTATAAAATTGAGTGCTTGCTGAGGTTTACGTTGGGTTTTAATGTCCTCCAGAAAAGAATATGTTCAGTGCAATCTTTTAAACGTATGTCAATAGGTTTAGTGAATGTTCGTGGGTACACAGTACGGAGAATGTTTAAAATCTTTTTGTTGAGACATACGTGGTCACTATTTCCTCTCATCAGCTCTCTCCCATTGTAAAGAGACCATCTACCTCTTCTCAGAATTAAATTCACTAGGTCAGTGACCACGAAGAGGATGACAAGCACTTATAAAGAGTTAACATAACAACAACAACAAAAAAGGAGTTAACATTTATTAACTTGAAGCTTTCAGTAGAAAGCTGGCTGTTCAGAGTTTATTTTAGAGCAATTAAATATGATTTATTTGCCATCATTTATTGACTTATTCATCCAGGAAATACTTATTGACTGCTTACTGCCATGTTATACAATGTGAGACATACAAAGAAGACTAATTAATAATGATAATGGCTATTGTTGTTTGAGGAGACACTGTGAACCAGCACTCATGGAGTGCTTCATCTGTTATCTCAGTTTTTAAAAATGCCTTATGATACAGTTGCCATTATTTCCAATTTATGGAGAAGAAGAATGAGGCATAGAGAACTTTAAAAAACAAGCCCAGGACCAGCAGTTCGCGTAATGGCTATGTCTCTGGACTCCCACGTAGTCAACGGCGGTTCACGACCCGGACCTGGTGGCTTAAAACTCACGCTGGGCGTGTGTGCGTGCGTGCCCAAGATCCCAAGAGGAGAATGGAGGAGAAGGGATTGCGGCATGGCCATCCCCCCTGGGGGGTGATTTCTCGCTTTCTGTCTCTATGTCTCTCTCTGTCTTTCTGGCGAGCGCACGTGCCCTATAGCAAAAACCGCTCCAAAAAAATACCAAAAAAGAAAAACCAAGCCCAAGGATACCAAAGTAAATGTGGCAGTCCTGGGAATTAAACTCATGGACTCTGCCTCAACAGCTCATCTCTGTGTGCAAAGGTATGCAGCCTGCCAGGTGATGGTAGACATGCTGTCCTCACAATCTTTGTAGGGTGGTAGGTGAAATAGACACTTATGAAGTCAAGAATAACTTACAATAAATTAAAATACAAACACTGATAAAGACAAAGAACTACAGGGATTGAAAAAATCAATTTCATCCAACAGCAGTGGTCCTCAAACTTCTCTGTAATCACCTAAAGATATAAAAATAATGATAATGGATATCCTGATCTCAACCAGAGTTCTGACTTAGTAGATCTGACATGAATTCGTACAGATGGATTTACTTCTTTTAATTTCCAAAGGGCATGTGTGCTTTCCAGAGAAAGAGAGGGTGGGAAAGTGAGAAAGCACCTGCCCCATAGGGATGGTCCTACTGTAACCCTTTCTCCTTCATCTCTCCCTCCTTTTAGGATTCTGGGAATTCAAGCACACATACCTGGCATGTTTCTCTCGCTGTTAGGTCTACAACTTGGACTGCGTCATTGGCCAGGTCATATCTAGATGCCTTACCCACCCTAGATATTTCAAAGTTCTCCAGATGATTCTGTGCAGCCAAGTAAAAAACCACTAGAGATATTAGGGGAAACTTTACTCTTTTCAAGAGTAAATCACTTTTTTTTCTATTATTTAATTTTTTTTTTTTGGAGAAGTTTTTGCCATAGGGCGTGTGTGCTCGCCAGACAGACAGAGAGAGACAGAAATCGAGAAATCACCCCCCAGTAGGGATGGCCACGTCACAATCCCTTCTCCTCCATTCTCACTCAGGATCTTGGGTACACACGCACAAGCACCCAGCATGAGTTTTAAGCCACCGGGTCTGGGACTTGAACCGCAGTCAACTACATGGGAGTCCAGTGACATAGCCATTACGCTAACTGCTGGTCCCAAGAGTAAGTCACTTTTCAAAGTCAGAAAAGTCAGGTGGTGAGAATGGAGTGGGTGGGTATGTTGAGCTTGGGAGCAGGTCCTTGCTGCTCAAACTGCGGACCTAGGACCAGTAACTCTGGTATTGTCACTGAGTTGGTTAGAAATGTGGTCTCTCTGGCTCTGCCCCCGAGTTCCCGAATCAAAATCTGCACCCTCAAATGATCTGGATGGCGGAGAGAGGACAGTGCATGGGGTGGGTGGTACCAAAAAGTGGAGCCCAGGTCAACGCCTTCACTGCTACAGTAAGCAGTAAACAATTTGTTCTGTGGAAGATTGGAATTCTAAAAACTTCTGGATAAAAGTGATATGTCCTGCAGTGGTTTAGGATGATAATCTGGTGACCAGTTGCAGAGCAGATTAGGGAAGGAAGCGGCCAGGTGCATAGGGGTTGTTACAGAGGGCTCTGCATGAATTCTCAATTCACAAATGCACAGAAAGCGAAACTCAGATGGGGTGCAATTTAGAAGGCAAGTCCTTATCTTCAAAACACATTGTTTTACTTTCAGGAATTCTTATCTCTTCCAGCAGTCTGAGTTTGGAGTTACATTATGTATCTGAATAGAGATATACTCTACATCTTACTCTGAGTGGCAACCAGTGTATGTAGAGAGCTTTGTTATTCATCTATATTGTACTTTCCCCACAATATTGGAAGACTTTATAGAGGAACAAGAAGAGAATTTTAATGATGCAAGAAAGGCATTTTTGTTTGTCTAGCAGCAATATGATAACTGTCGTACCATAAACTCCCCATGCAATCATGGTCTAGGGTATTGTGTGTGATAACACAATATTCTGGTTGAGGATTACTATTAATTCTTGGGAAATGATATCTTTAGATATTACACCAACTGAATGTTTTTAATCCTGAACTTATACTGAATGTAATTTTTATTTGATAATCTTTTCAGGTCAGCAACTACAGCCTAAGTACCATCATTATAAAGTCCTGTAATTATTTTAGTCTTAAAACTGTGGGAATTTATGAAAATTTTTGGTTGGTCAGGTGCTGAATACATGCATTGACACTGAATTATTTTTAACTTAAGAGAAAACTCAAAATGCAGTATCTAAAACATTGTTTTGCATGTAGTTGGTTCATTTGGGTTTTTTTTTGGATTGGTTTTTGAGAGATTTTTGCTAGAGGGTATGTACACTTGTCAGAGAGAGACAAAGAGACAGAAAGCAAGAAATTACCCTGCCCCCCCACCCCCCCCACCCCAGCTGGATGGCTATATCTCAATCCCTTCTCCTCCATTCCCCTCCTGGGATCGTGGATATGCATGCACACTCATCTGGCATAAGTTTTAAGTCACCGGGTCCAGGACTTGAACCATGGTCAACTATGTGGGAGTCCAGTGACATAACCATTATGCCATTTGCTAGCCCCCTTGCTGGTTTATTTGTTTAAAAAAAAAGGTGCAAAGCTACTATATAATGATATTACATTTAAAAAGAAAAAGAATTTTCATTAATTATTTAATTTTATTACTTATTATTTTAAAATTTGCTACAGGGCACATGGTGCTCACTATAGAGAGACAGAAAGAGAAAGAGGGAAATGAAAAAGCAAGCCACCATGTCTGCGACTTGAACCACAGTTGGCCATGTGGGAGTCCAGTGCCCCAACCATCATGCCACCTGCTGGCCCCAAGATACTGCATTTTAACTAGACTTTTTTTTTTTAAGTTCATTTATTTCTTCTTTGAGAATGAGAGAAATAGAGAAAGAGAGACAGGCATGCCTAACAATGTCACTATGCCTGATCCACCTCCAGTCTCAGTCAGTCCAGATCATGGGTGCACACATGCATCCAGCATACTCAGGGAGGTACTGAGACACGAACTCAGGACCTTTACCTTGCGGGTTCAGTTGTATTACTGTTGTGCTACTGCCTGCCCCCCCCAATAGACTTTTTAAAAATTAGCTTGAAGTCTGGTCCTATAGCCTAGTAGTTAAGGGAGTCAGATTCCACATGGCTAACTTGTAGTTCAAGTCCCAGTCCCAGTGGCTTGAAAATATACTGGACTCATGAGCATGCATGTCTAAAATCTGGACTGGTTGGAAAAATATAAAAGGGATTGCCACGTGACCATTCCCCACTGGGGAATGCTTTCTTTCTCTCTCTTTGTCTTTCTGTCAATTGTACACAATTTCTGACAATTTAAAGAATTAAACTTCATAAAATTTATGTAAAAAAAAATAAATGCATCCATGTAAGTATAGCAATAGAATTTTAAAAGAAAAACATAACTGGAGAAAGTGAATAAATACAGTACAAGTATCTATGAAGGCATCCATTAAACATCCATGTAAGAATATGTTATAGGGGCCAGCAGGTGGTGGTGTCATGGCTAAAGCATTGGACTCCAACACAGCCAAATAAGGTTCAAGTCTCAGACCCAGCAGCTTTAAATTCATACTGGGCACACATGCATGTGTGACCAGAATCCCAGGAGGAAAATAGAGGAAAAGGGATTGCAGCATGTCCAACCTCCTGGAGGGTGATTTGTCACTCTCTCTCTCTCTCACTGTCTCTCTCTGTATCCAGCAAACACACATGCTTTATGGCAATAATTAAAAAAAAAAAAAGTTACCTAAATGGTCATAGTCATAAAGTGGTAAATCTGAGGGTTGTCACTATTTTTAAAATTTGTAGATTTCTTCCATGAGCAAGAGAGACAGAGAGAGAGAGTACACCTCCAACAAGGTCCCACCATGATCGTCCCTAGCCCCAGCCATCCCTACATATATCATGGGCACATATATCATGTCACAGTTTATTGCTGCACTACCAGACTTGTCAGTATTTAAAATTCAAGCTTAGGGAACCAGCAGTTAGCGTAATGGCTATGTCGCTGGACTCCCACGTAGTCGACCGCGGTTCGTGTCCCGGACCCGGTGGCTTAAAACTCACGCCGGGTGCGTGTGCGTGCGTGCCCAAGATCCCGAGAGGAGAATGGAGGAGAAGGGATTGCGGCGTGACCATCCCCCCTGGGGGGTGATTTCTCGCTTTCTGTCTCTATGTCTCTCTCTGTCTGTCTGGCGAGCGCACACGCCCTACAGTGAAAATCTCTCCAAAAAAAAAAAAAAAAGTAAAGTGTGATAAAATTCAAGCTTACAGGTAGAAATTTTCATAAAATTTAAAACTTGATACTGCAATTTGTATATGTTGCCTCTAGATGGTGGTGTGTGTTTTAGTCATGATCACATGATTTTAGTCATTAAAAACATAAAACCAGTAAGCCGATTCTCAAACTATGAATATACAAGTCCTTTATTCATTTGGGGATACACTAATATTGGATTGCTTTCTTAGGTAAGTCATTCATCATATGAACAAGAAATGGATCCAAGCCAGTAAATAATTCAACATTCAAACAAGATGTTAGAAAAATAAGTATTATGATACCCAAAATGATATATAGTAAAAAGTGTTGTTAATTATAAGATAAGATGGGGACCAGTAGATGGTGTAATGGTTACATCTCTAGACTCCCATGTAGCCAGTCATGGTTTGAGTTCTGGAGCTGGTGACTTAAATAAAACTCACACTGGGCACATGTGCTTGTGTGCTCAAGATCCTGAGAGGAGAATGGAGGAGAAGGGATTGTAGCATGGCCATCCCCCCTAGGTGATGATTTCTTGCTCTCCGTCCCTGTCTTTCTGGTGAGTACACATAGCCTTTCGCAAAAATCTCTCTCTCTCAACCCCCCCATATATTATATATAATGTATGTGTGTATAATGTAATTATATCGTATATATTATATAGCATACATATTATATAGTATACAGTATGATATATAATTATTATATATACTGTAGAATGACATATTAAATCATGTATAATTGCATTATTATACATGATATAATATTTAATATATACTATATTATATATACTGTATACTGTATTATATATAGTATCTATAATTATTACATATTATATATACTATGTAATGTACATATGTGTGTATAATAAATATGTTATATATTTATATATCCATCCATCTTATATATAATATATGATGTATATACGATATAGTATATAATATATATGTGTGTATAATATTATATATGCTTTATATATATATATATATATCCCCATCCCAGAAATCTGGGAGAATTTTGGAATACTGTTACTCTTTTAAGTAAAATTTTGAAAGAAACATTGTCCACCAAACATGGAGAAGAAAGAGCATTGAAAGAGGAGGAAACAAGACAATTGCGACACAGAGTTCCATGTGTTTACAAAGAGGCAGTGAGTGATCTATGTGATTAAAATGTGCAGCGTTCGCCATACTTACAGAAAGTCAGTGAGCGAGTCTTCGCGGTTAAGACATGGGGTCTATGTTTGGGATGTGAGGGAGACAGTACTGATAGTAGGTTTAACATACATGATCAAGGCGAGCTGATCTACTGTTGGGTTTGGGTATCAATTTAAAGGTGATAGGGAGCCCATGGAGGTATTAAAGAAGGAGATGATGACATGATGAGAATAAGGTAAAGAGATTTAGAGAAATAAACACATGTATATGATTTTTGTTTTAAAAGAAAAATGGCTCCTAAGGAGTTCATTGGTGAAGAAACATTCCCAACAAGAATTTTCTAGTAGTCTCTTATTCCCGCTGCTTTTTTCAATTTGTGCTGTATTCATCTACCTTCTGCATTAGCATTCAGGGAATAGTTCCTTGCTGGAACCACTGTCTTGTGCCTGCCTCACGATCTTCTCTCTCCGACTGAAACGTGAATTGAGATACCACAGTGGTCCTATTTTTGCTCTTCCTTTTTTAAATTCCAATGACCACAGCTGTGCCCTGGGCTGTTCCTGCTCTGGATAAAGGTTTGAAACCTTTTGGGGTGCAGTTGGTGGTAGGAATGGGATAATTACATATCCTAATCTAAATCCTTTAATGGCTACTTTGTTTATTGCTTGCCATTACTTGCGTGTTTGGTCTTTATCAAAGAATAGAAATGAGGGCAGCATGCCTATAGCCAGTCTGCTCTGAGAATAGGTGGTCTGCTCATAGGGGGTGCTAAATGCTGCCTAAATCCAGGTGCCCTGGGATGAGGGTTACTTCTCTGTTCTCCATAGAAACCACTTTTTGGAGTTGGCGGTGTTTTCCACTCTGGCTTGCCAGAAGACCAAAGGCTCACAGTTTGGTCACTGATAATACTAATCCTCTCTGACAATTACTTGGCAACCTTTCCTATTAGAATATCTTTGAAGTGCTCCTGGTTGAGGGAGGAGGTTGGGGTGGAATCTGGGCTGGCAGGAAAGGACAAGCACCTATTAATCTCAGCACCCAAATTCCTCGAGTCCTTATTTCTCAAACTCCTCAGAGTCATGATGACATAATTGCAGGCACTTCCCTGTGCTTTGGGAAGCCCTGCAGGGAACGCTGTCTCCTTCTCTGGAGACACAAGGCTGGGAGGATGGAGAGAGCGCAGCGATCTGATAATAACTCGCCTCCTCATGGGTTCTGGGCAGTGCATGAGCCTACCCTTCACCTGTTTCTTCTCTGAGGATGCTGTTGATGGCTGTAAACTGTTCAAAGGCTTTTTGGAGGAAAAAAAAACAAAGAAACAGCATGTTGAATTCACCTCATTCAATATCTCCTAACTGAACAAGCTCACGGCCAACTGTGCCTTTCAGAACCTGGGTGTATGAGAAGGCAGCCACAGAGGTTCCTGAGGCCCGCGAAAATGCAGACAGAGGAGAGCAGCTTCTCAATCCTTTTGTCGCTCCCTAACAGAATCGCGCACTGGGAGAAAGGTCTTTCTTGGTACTGCTGCCATTGCTCTGCCCCTTCCGAGCCCTAGCTTCCCACAAACAGTTCACGTGCAGCCTCACCTCCCTGAGAGTGTTGGCTTTTACCACACCTACAACCCCACTGCCCACACTTGGGCACTGGTCTAAGCCCTTCCCTTGGGTTAATTCATTTTCTACTCACAGCTTCCTCAAGTAAGTGGTAGTAATCATTTCTTTAATGATAGAATCTGAGGCTTGAAGAGGTGGTACCACTTGCTTGAGACCACCTGGCTGGGGAATGCAGGGTAGAATGTCCTCCTCTACCTTCCTCTCATGATTCTGTGGCTTTAGCATCTTTATGTCTCATACTTGAAAAGAGCTTCGTTAATTACACCCACTTTAATGAGAACCCTGCAGCCAAGAAGCCAGTAAATTATGCACACCTGTCTTACTTTTCGCCTTTGTCCTTGTACCAAATCCTTGTGCTCAGTATTCTGACATTCCCATTAGTTTACTTATGTTAGAGACCACACTTCCTGTTCATGCCATTGATGTGTAATGCGGCCAGGGGTGGCAGGAGAAGTGGGCACAGCTGAACCAAGAATCGGGATTGATGACATTACGACTCACCCATCACTTTTGCATTCTGGAAATGATTTCATAATTTCCCATTTCCCATCCTGGGTGTTTGTCGGCACGTTCAAAAGGAGAACTGCATTGAGCTTGAGCGGGAGGGAAAAAGGAAGAGGAGGAGAAGGAAAAAGAATATTAGAATGATTTTTTCAATGGAGCAGCTTCTATATTCTAAGTATTTCTAGGTGTTTTCCATGTATTTACAGAAATAATTGTCACAACAAGGGGAGAAACTTTTTCCAGTCCGTTTTTATAAATGGAATGTTTGAGGGACAGAGATGTTAAGTCATGAAGATTAGGACACACAGCTAGTAAAGGGTTGAAATGATTTGAAGCTGGCACTGGAAACTCTTGCTCTTTTCACTTTAACAGGAAGTTTTTTTGTTTTGTTTTGTGAGGTTTTTGCTATAGGGTATGTGCGCTTGCCACAAAGACAGAGAGAGACAGAAAGACAGAAAGTGAGAAATCACCTCCCAGGGGTATGCCCACCCCGCACCTGTGCCCAGTGTGAGTTTAAGCCAGTGGGTCTGGGACTCAAACCGCAGTGGACTACATGGGAGTTCAGCCACATAACCATTACGCCAACTGCTGGTCCCAACAGGAAGTTTTATAAAAACAATAATATGCCAGTTGCTTTTAGGCAGAGGAAAATCAGGTGCTCACACTGGAGCCCTTGGATGGTAATGAACATTTGAGGGACCTGGGTCTGTGGACAGACTAGAGGGTGATGCTGTGGGTTTTAAATATACAGATTTGTGTCTGGGAGGTGGTGTGGCAGTTAAGGTGCTGGACTTCCATATGGCTGACTGTGGTTCAAGTCAGTCATTCAAGTCCTGGACCTGGCAGCTTACTTTCTTGCTTTCTCTCTCTACTCTTATTTTAAAAAGTAATGATGATGATGAATATTATTAAATAAATAAATCCTTAAAAATAAATAAATCTTGGAGAAAATTCTGAAAGAATATATACCGAAACTAAATAAATAAATGCAGAGCTTCACTTTCTGTGTGAGGCTACATCCTCTTTGCCATGTGAATAAGTTTCACCAACAGACACATTGGTCTCATTTATTCTCTGTTATTCATCTCTTTGTGTGTCATTGGGCATTGTTATAACCAATATTTCTAATACTCAGAACTATGAAGATCTTGGTTCATTCCTGTCTCTCCTTTCTCTCTCCTTCAAATCCCTCCCTCTTACTTCCTCTCTTTTCCCCACATTCCCCTTGACCCCTTTCCTTCTTTCTAGGCCAAGTGTTGGGTGTGTTTCTTACAAGCTATAGATGGCCTTAGGTGACTCACTTAGACTGTCTCATCCTCATTTTCTTCATCTGTAAAATGTGTATAATATTAGTGGCTTGGGATCAGCAGGTGTGGTAGTTAAGGGCACTGGACTCCCACATGGCCAACCATGGTTCGAGTCCCGGACCTGGCGGTTTTCTCTCTCATTTTCTCTCTTTCTCTCTCACTCTTGCAATCTCTCTCTCTGGTCAAATTAAATAAATAAGTAAATAAATAAAGTTAAATAAAATAATTCTTAAAAAATATAATGGTTTTGAAGAGAAAGTTCACTAAGTACTAGCTTAATACTCAGAATATAGTAATCACTTAAAGTTAGTAATTTTTATTCCTTAAACCAACAAGTATTAATCAAGGCATTGTGCGAGGTGTTTAGGGTTCTTCGTTAGGTAGCAATTTCCCTGGTTAAAGGATGTGACTTGTTTTCAACATGATATTCCTCTCCATTCTGTTCTATTTCAAATATATGTCAAATATAATTTTAAAATATATTCTTTTCAGAGTTAGGATTTCCCCCCGTAGTTCTTGCTCATTAATAATTCATCTCTCTGTCTCTGCTCTCAGACAGCATCGTGCACCATAGCTCTGTGTGGGTGCATGGGCTTGGTGAGCTGCCCCAAGGAAAGCAGATCTAAGAACATGGAAAACTGAGGTACATAGGAAAAATAACAATTATGTAGCCTTCACAAAATGTTTTTCATCTTGAAAGTGCTTTGAAAACATTAACTAATTAATTAATCAGAAAGAATTTCTACCAATCAGTGAAAATGCTCTTTACAATGTTTTAAGCCTCTTGAAAGGTATTATTTATTCAATGATGTTTTCTCTTTAGTCTTAAGGGAATTGTTACTTTCTTTTGGGGAGATGAGGAGAGGAACCTATTTCAGTAGATGTTGTGAATTCTTTGCATACCTCACTCATGCTCACAACCCAGCAAGTACAGGCATGTGAACGTGTGCACATGTGCATACAAGCACACATGCATAAACACACTAACAAACACAAAATATTCATTTATTGCTGTGCCCCTTGACAGCAAATGCATTAAAATATTACACAAGATTCCCTAATCCACTGTGTTTATCAGCTTTTTATTGACCTGCCAGTAAATGCAAGATAAGAATTCTCTGTTGAATCTCAAGCACCAATGTCACCTCTGTCTGTCTACTACCCTCTCTCTTTTACTGCCCTGTGAGCACCTCCCAAGCTGGTGCTCCTTTCTTGCTGTCTTCCTGTAGTCCAGCTACTCATAGAGCCTCCGAAACATTAGCCCTATTTTTCTAGCCTACAAAATGTAACTTAATCTCTTTGTGACATAGCAGGAGAGTAGTAATAATAATTTTATGTTCATTAATTCAACAGCTATTGAGCACCCACCATTCATTTGTTTATACATTCCTATAGCATACACTTCACTCAGTGCAAGTCTTTGTGTGAATCATGGTGATGGATTCAAAGATGATCCGGATAGGGTTATTGCATTCAAGGAGTTTGTTGTCCAGCAGGAAAGCAAAGGCAAGAACATAAATAACTTTAGCATAAAGGAGATGTGATGAACACTGACAAGAAAGCACCTTCAGAGAGAGAGCAAGGATTTCTGGCTGGGGCTTTTTCGAGTAGATGACACTCAAGTGGGATATTGAGAGAGGGACTCGCTTGTGGAAATAATGAGAAGGGAGTATTGTTCCAGATGGAGGGAAAAGGGAGGTTGGGCCAGGAGCCAAAGATAAAGGGAAGCATGGTTGTGTAAGAAGCATTGACTTTGATGGGGGCTAGGTGGAGAAAGAAGGATAGAGGACATAATCTAGAAATGTGATTGGGAAATGCATGGCATTTGCAGAACTATACTGGGTCCCCACCAGCAGCCACCATCACTTATCAGTCCGTTTTAGCCTATTATTGTGTTGCTGGATAGAAATTTCTCAGGATGGTTGATACAATAGGGAGGAAGATTTATTGGGATCATGATTCTGGTGGAAGGAAAACCCAAAGGAGTGGAGCCAGCATCTGACTAGTCCTCTCCTGCACCACAACATGGCAAAGGGAAGTGACAGGGTCTGGAGGCATGTGAAGCTGGAGCAATCTGTCAGCAGCCATCTTACTTTAATAACAATGTGCTCTAGCAGGAACTAACCCATTTCCATCAGACTAAGAACTCACTCCTTCCCAATGAGATGGCATTAATCCAGTCATTATGGTGGTGCCCCGATGATCCAAGCACTGCTTGCCTCCTTAGAGATCCCATTACACTGGGGACCAAGTTTTCAGTACTTGAACTTTTCGGGGACAAACCATATCCAAACCATAGCACAATCTCATCACATCCAACAATGTGAATTGCATGGATATGGCCTCCAAATGTCTTCTAAGACCTCTCTTTAGGCAAATGCTACTAGTGAAATGCATCAGAGTGCATAGGATCATGAGAGGAAGAGCATATGCCATTATGGGGGCACAATATGGAAAGCCTTAAGTGACAGGCTGAGGAATCTAGGCTTTATTTTTCTGGTGTTAGGTAGCAATCAAAGCATAGATTCAGGGTTGACATCATATAATATCATTTGCTGTTCTACAATACTGTAATCTGCAGATATCTAGAAGTTCTATTAAATGTGATATTGGAAGGCTTACCTGCACATTAAAATAAACTTTCAAATATTTTAAGAAAAATTTAAATTTTATCTCCTTCTTCATTCTCTGTTTTTCAGTCTCTGCTTTTTGCTATTATTAATTTCCTAACA
Source organism: Tupaia belangeri chinensis (assembly GCF_000334495.1). Lineage (NCBI taxonomy): Eukaryota > Metazoa > Chordata > Mammalia > Scandentia > Tupaiidae > Tupaia > Tupaia belangeri. The sequence continues at coordinate 3,950,827 of NW_006160032.1, forward strand.
ACCTCTTGTTTTCTAATTCCCTATGGGCTTGTAAATTCAGACATGAAGGAATACGGCATAAAATTAAAGTACGTAGCCTCTGAGAAACTATGTGATGGATTTTCAGAATTTAAATTCAGAAACTATCATATCTCTATGAGCTGCTTAGACATCATTTCCTTTATCTGACTGATTTCTGGAAAGATGAATGATTACTGTACAAGATGTCATACAAGAGTGCTACCCTTAAGTTACAGAAGCCAGATCTCATCAGTTATATTTTTCTGTATAATGTACCCTATGCAGAAATACAAGTGCTGGCATGTGGGTGAACTGTGTGCCGTCACACTCATCTGGCTGGCTGGAATCTCATTCAGAAGGGTCTTCCCTGACCTCCTTTAAAAGCTGGAAATTATATCATCTACTAAATCTTTTAAAGGGCTTTTAAGACACTGGAAAAAAAACATGGAAAACTTCAGTGAGTTAAAAATGAAAACCAAGTTTGTTTCTACTTTTAAATGCGCCATTCTCATGAAAGTCAAAATCTTCTAGTGTACTCACCTTATGAAGGAGTCTAGGAAAGGGATGGCAATGTCTACGATGTCTACAGAGAGTGAATGACCTGGGGAGTGGCTGATAATTACACTGTAATGCTGTTTTGTTTTCTTTTTTGTTTGGCTTTAGGGCACATACACTTACCAAAGAGAAAGAAAAAGAGTGACAAAGAGAGAAATCAGCCCCCTAGCAGGGATGATCATGTTGTAATCCTTTCTCCTCCTATCTCCTCTCTGGATTTTTGAGCACACATTCACACATGCCTGGCATGATTTTCAAGCTGCTTGTTCTGGGAATAGAATCATGCAGCCAGTCATGTGGGATCCAGCACCCTAACCTCTATGCCACCTGCTGGCCCTCTGCAATGCTTTGTAAAAGCAAAAGAAATAAAGGCTTATCAACCAGGACTCAGAAGCTTTTGCTCTAGTGACATTCCTTTTGGTCCTGCTCACCAGGCTCCATGGGTATAAGTTTTCCAATTTGCTAAATAAACCAAATAATGCTCCTTTAGAGAAGCTATCCAAACTGAATTAGGTGTTCTTGGAGAACAGTGATATTAATGCACCTGAAGTATTGTGCACACTAAGTACAATACACCATCACCCACATCTGCCTCACATGCAAAAGGATGCCGGAAGTTAGGGGCAGCAGAATGCAGAGTTGGACATAAAGATTTTGGCATCAGACAGATGTGGACTTGTATCCCAGCTCAGTTACTTAAGAATTGTATGGCTTTGCTGTAGATGATTTACTTTTTTTAAAGATTTTCTTTTTCCATCAGGAGTGTTCACTCACTAAAGAGAGACAGAGATAAGTGAAAGTGAGAAATCATCTCCCATGGGGAATGGCCATGCTGCAGTCTCTCCTCATTTTTCTCTCGGGATTTTGGGCATGCACCTGACGTGCTTTCCAAGCTGCTGGGTCTGGAACTCAAGCTGGGAGTCAGCCACGCGGGATACAGCACTTTCACCACCACGCCGCCCACTGTGCCTGACTTGCTCTTTCAGAGCCTCTGTTTCCTCATCTACACAATAGGGATCTTGATCAGACCAGCCTCTGGGAATTGCTATGAGGAATGACTGCAGCGATCTATGTGAAGTGCTCAGCATTACAAAGCGTTGGGGGACGTCTCGAAAAGCTAAAGGTTTGTGTCCTGGGTGCCACAGTAGAATGGTAACTAATGCTTCAAGTTTTCAGCAAAATTTCCTTTGATGGTTGCCCTTCATAGCTTTCTTACTGGGCTATTCTCATTGTGAGTTAAAGATTCTGCTGTGCTTGTGACAAAAACCAACATAACATATACATAGGCAGCAGTTTTCAAGAATCCCAGGCCCAGGCTTGTTGGCACAGCAATGGCACAGTACTCTGCAGTGCTGGGAGTCATAGAGACCACGGCAGTTTGGTTCCTGATGACCAGGATACACTGCAGTCCTGGCAGACTGGGAAGGCTTGGGGAGGATTGTGGCATGAGAGATACCTGTTGAGGATCTTGCCTCACTCTCTCTCTTTCTGTCACACACACAAAAATCAACTAACAAACAAAAGATCCCAAGGACCTTCTGCCTTCTCAAACATTCTTTTGGGAATACTTTTTTTTTTTTTGAGGGAGAAGGAAACAGGGTTAAATTTAACTTTTCTTTCTTTTATTATTATTATTATTTTAAATTTTATTTATTCACTCATTTATTTTAACTTGACCAGAGAGAGACAGAGGGAGAGTGAGAGAGAAAGTGAGAAAGCAAGCCACCAGGTCTGAGATTTGAACCATGGCCAGCCACATGGAAGTGCCCAGCACCTTAACCACCACACCGCCTGTGGTTCCCAACATTTAACTTTTCCTAGCAACTCCTCACTCATTTAATTCATAATATTTCAGTGTAGAGCAAATTAATAGCCAAACAATTGAAAGCAGCAAATCCACAGTTGAGGCTGTGCATTCATAGCTGGATGCATTTGTCTGTAGCTGTGCAGTATGTAGATAGAATGAATACAATCTATGACTGCTCTCTGTGTGCACCTACAGAGAGAACAGAATAGGCAGATGGATATTAGAGACAGGTAGAGAATGCAAGGGATAGAGATATGTTTCCATATCTAAGGATCTCATTCTCTCAGACCTGACTGGTGTAGGCTAGGAATCTCCCTGCAAAGGGCTATATACCGTTTTGGTTACCAAGTAATACTTCAAAATAGAAAGGTGTTTAACAAAAGCTTCCTATTTGTAATCAAAGCTTCCCCCTGTCACTGAGCATGCCCAGCAGACGACTAGAAGCAGAGCTGTACAAAATGCAGTTTTTTGCTTTCTTATGGTTTGTAGCCACGGCTGCTGCTGAGAATGAGCAGGGAGGCAGGGAAGCACTGGGTTCAAGGTAAGGCCTGAAAAAGCACAGGAATGGGGGCCTGGACAAAGGTCGAGCTTTGAGTGGTAACAAGTGGGGAGGGGGGGAATGGGATCTGCAAGTGCCAGCAGCATTTCTTGTCCAAGTGAGGGCTCCCCCAGCCCTCCTAGCCAGGCCCCCTGGACATCTTAGATGCTTACTCTGTCACTCATGTCCTGCACCACAAGTCTGCAGTGAGAGAGGATCTGCAGCATGACACTGGCTGTGACCTTGGTCAAATAACTTAAAGTCTCTGAATTTTGGATTCCTTATAAAATTTAATGAGATAGAAAAAGCACAGTGGCTGGTAGACACAGACCTATCCTCAGGCACTATAGTGTGCTTAAATTGCAAACACATTGACCACTGCCCCTACCCACTCCCCCTGAAGTCAATAGGCCTGGGTTCAAATCCCAGTTCTGCTACTTAATAACTATAGGACTCTGGGCCGTTTGCTCTGTGTGTGTGTGTGTGTGTGTGTGTGTGAGAGAGAGAGAGAGAGAGGAGAGAAGGGGACAGAGAGTGAACTTAATATCTGCCAGATAATATGGGATAAAATAGAAAAAAAAGAAGAGATATATTGCCATCCCTCTAGGTTTGGATTTGTTGAGTCTTAGTTTTATCATCTATAAAATGAGAATAAATAGCACACAGCTGGAAGAATTGATATTAAGGTTAAAATGTAAAAAGATCTGAACAAGGTGTCTAGCATATGGTGGTGCTCAGAGGTAGATGATCAGTATCCTGTTGCATGACTTTTAAATTCCTACAATATTGAATCATCTATCTCTGTATTCTCCTGTAAGGCCATCTCTTGTATGGATCTGTCTTATTTCCCATGAGCCCCTTTCATGGACTCCAGTTAGCTTCTGGGTAATAATATGAGGTTAATTATATGAACTTTAGCACTACAGAGATCTGAGATCAAGTCCTTTAACATTATTCAGGTATGTATCCTTTGGCATGCTATTAATCTTTAACTCTCTCAGTCCCATCTTACTCCTCTGTTAAATGAGAACAAAACAAGTTTCTATCCTAAAGATTAGTATTCCTAATCCAAGAGTAATGTGTGTGTATGTATGTGTGTGTATGTAAGAGACACAGAATGAGAGAACATGTTTAATATCCACTAGATCCTATGGGATGAATGGAAAATAAAAAATATACTAATTCATGCCCCCCAATGAGCTTACAGTCTCAAAGATTGGTGTGTGTCTGGAAAACATATACTAGTGAAATAATTAGCACAAAAGGAAAAAAAGCTCCTACAATACCTTTTAAAAGGAAAAGTTACATGATGTCTCGAAAGCCTGTCATACAAAGGTTTGATCTGCGCAGAGATCACAGATGGCTTACCTGAAGAAGTGGTGCTGGAGCAGAGAGATGAAGAATGCATAGGAGTTTGCTAGATGAACACGGAGTGAAATGCATTTCTAGCAAGCTCCCAGTAAATATTCCTCATTAGCATCACAGGATGGTCATCTTCTTGCTGGAATGAACTTAAGGTCAAAGAGCACAGGGATGTCAACTCTTGCCACCTCCAAGTTAGTGATTTGAAGGAAGTAAATAGTATTGTTGAATGAATATTAGAAAATCAAGGTGTTTGTTGATGAGATTAAAAGCAACTGCAATGCCCTTATCTCATGGTTTTATTTGGAATGCAACTAAGGACGACATATATTTTAGTAAAAACAGCATGGATCTTACAGTAGGACAAATCTCACCTTTAGTCAGGTCTTGTTCCCTCAGGGAAGTAACACCACATTCTCAGGCTCCTTACGTGTGGAATGGGTGTAAGGATAACTTCTTTACAGTCTGCTTTAAAGGTTAAGATGATAAGTACACAATGCCTAAGAAGAGGGTGGCCTTGTAGTCTGGAGACAAGTATTAGTATTGCAGTGACCTTGGTAAATTTCGGGCATGTGAGCTCTCCAGGTTTGTAGGTTATTGGAGACAAGCCTGGTAGAGTTCGAAGGCCAGAAGTTGTCACTCAGATCCAGGGGATCGGTAGCTTGCCCTGCATACCTAGATCCATCAAAGTGCTGCAGCCCACCTCTAGGCAGACTGTTCAGATTCTGGGATTCAATGGTTATTTATAACCAACTGGCAGTTTGGTAACATTCTGGGGCCTCAGTTTCCATATAGGGTTGATCATGATGATGTTTGAACAGGATAAAAGTCAGATAATTCCGGGGCCTCGCATACCACAGAGCTTGCATACGGAAGCAAGCAATACACGTTCAGTTGTTACTATCACAACTGCCAAGCCCTGCTGGATTTTCTGTCAATTACCCTGTAACTGAATCAGCCTTTCCAGGGCTGGGAATAGCTTCCTTTTGGAATTCCCTTTCTGAAAAGAAGAACATCAAGTCCTCTGAGGTCTCGAAGCCAGTTTTTCCATCACCCCACCCTTGGGTGCTGGCTCAGGGCCACTGGGCAGTGTAGGTGAGGCAGGTCAGTTGCAGCGGTAAGCTCTGAAACCTCTGCTTTCCCTCTCCAAGCCACAGAACTCGGCTCTGCCCTCCCGGCTCTCTGCCTTCCTAACCCTGGAAGGAGCGATCTGAGCCCAGTCGAGCACTGGGCATGCTCGGGAGTCAGGGCAGGTTCTCGGGTCGTCCGCAGGACGCGCCGGCTTGCTGTGCTCCTCTATTTGCAGAGACCCGGGTGCAGCTGCGGCGTATTGGGTTTCGCAGAGAACCCTCGGTGCGTGCAGCCAAGAAACCGAGCCTCCCCCAGGCCAACCCCAAAGCGGAACTGAACTCTCTGCCGCTTGGGGGTTTGCGCGCTCAGTGTTTGCTCTCGAAAACGCCCGGCTGGGGTTCTCTCTGCAGACAAAGGGGTACACGTGCCCCTAGCGCCCCTCTTTCGCAGCCCTGAGCCCCTCCCTTGCTTCGTACCCCGCAACCACAGCAGCTGCAGCCCCAGCGCCACCACCCAACCTGGGCGACTGGGGCCTATGCGCGCGTTCGGGGCCCAGGGATTGGCTCACACTCCCCATTCAGGGGCCGCGCTGGCAAGCAGGCGGGCGGCGCGCAGCGCTCTGTGTGTGTGTTTATGTGTGTGTGTGTGTGTGTGTGTGTGTGTGTGTGTCCGCGCGCGCGCATATGTGCATGTGTGTGTGCGCGTGTGTGTGTGCGGCGCGCGGGCGGGCGCGTGTGTGCGCGCAAGGGTTCGCGTGCAGGAGCCACTGGGTGTGCGTGCGTGTGTTATGGGTTTGATTCCAGAGCAGGTTGCACATTGGTCCTGGGTGGCTCGCAGGCTCAGGTCGTGCTTGGGCGTCCTCCTCCTAATCGTTTCCGAAGTAGCAGCAGCACCAGCAGCAACAGCAGCAGCAGCCGCGGCACCATCGGCAGCGGCAGCAGCAGCTCAGCGGCACAGCGGCCAGAACTGTGCAGAAGCGAGCACCGTTTGGGGAGTCCGGGGGGCGGGTAAGAGGGAGGAGGGGGAAAGCCTGTCTTGGTCTTTGGGATTATTTTTCCCCTTCTTTCCCTCTCTCTTTCTCTTTCTTGAGGGTGTGTGTTGCCCCCTCGAAGTGAAGGAATTTTGCTCCAAAGCGAGCTGGGACCGAAGACTCTAGGCTAAGTTATCTCTCTATGTAGATGGTGTCAGGGAGCGAAGCTACTGACCGAGCTGCTGGTAAATGTTTTTCACTTCTTACTCTTTAATGCTTAAGGCTTTTTTTCCTTTTCTTTCTTCCTTGTTTCCTTTCTGTTGCTCCTCATTCTGCAATCGCTCCTGAATCAGCTGCAGTTCTCTTTCTCTCTCTCCTTGCGTTTGTGCAGTTTGCAACTTGTTTCATGGTTTTCTATGTATTTTTTTTCCTCCTTCATCCTCAGATGAATGCTGGAACATTTAAATTCGGCACTTCGGGAGGTCATCATTAGTTGCATGAGTTTGGGGGTCGGGGGGGAGGGGAAAGATTGGTAGAGCAGACGGTTGTTTCCCTGCAGAAGGACTGCCGGTTTCTTTCTAATGTTCATCGCAATTATAGGGATTTTCTTTTTTAGGATGCATTTTTAACATTGCATTGATGTTTAAGGTTATCGTTCCCCAGGATTACAATGCATTTTGACTCAGTTTTGACAGCATGACAGATGCCAGTGATTCCAGAACTACTGTATGGTACATGCTGGCTAAAATATTCAAAATTGCAGGAAGAATCATTTGCATTCCAAAGGAGAATTTCTTTAAAATGCTGTTTTGCATCACATTGCTGCAGATTTGCAGGAGGCAGTAATAGACAGCACTACTCATGTTGCTTGCAAGGATAATAAACATATAACTGGCTTAGTGCATCAAATGCTGTCCTGTTGTCCAGTGATTGAGCTATTGCTAAATTTGCTTAATAAATTTAGGGCTATGGAGAAAGAGGGAAATTGCTCGTATTGTTTTATTTGAAATTGTGAGACATGTACAGCACTTGCTAACCCCAGACGAGCCCTCTCTTAGATCTTACTTGAAGTGGCATCTTGTCAATTGGGAAGGGGGAGGGCAGTTTCTGTCATACACATGGAATAAAATTATTTAAAATAGCCAGCATAATGCATGCAAATTGAACTCTAACTCTTTTCTTAAAAATAGAACTCACTCTGTAACTCTTGCTGCCAGGATCTGTTTTAAATATTAGTTAAAAATTAATATACACTTGTTCTTTAATGCATTCATTTCATTTAAGTTTTTTGGAGGGTTCTTAGTAGTTACCATGTTTCATTTGTTTTGCCCCCTGGCCCCCCCCCACTCCCCCACTCCAAGTTTTCAGTTCCAGTTCAGTAGATACACTGAAGGGTCAGTAAGTAAAGAGAAATCAGCAATTTAGAAAGAAATCAGTTTATAGTTGTAAATTTTCTGCTAAGCCATGGAAAAATGAGCTACTATAATGGCAGCTTGAATGAGGGAGGGAGCGTGGTAGAGCAGGTTGCACTTTCAATACATGCATTGTCACTGAAGGAGCTCTGAACTCTGGACTCAGGTGAAGGTATCCAGTCCAGGGATCTCGGAGGCTCACACATTTTCCAGAGGGAGCATACTGATATTTAAGGAAGCTTCCTCCCGCTGTGTGGTAGCCACATCAAAGAACAGCAAGGTACCTGTGTGCAAAGGGTATGTTTGCAATAATGCCATTAAACTTTGTTTTAACGTAAACTTAGCTGATGTTAGGAGAACTACATAAAACAGTGCAGCCTGTTCAGGACTGAAAAACAAAACAAACTATAAATTAACTAGTCAAATCCTCTTTACACAGAAGAAAACCTACTCTAAGGCACCATGCAAATTCACCTGTTCTGGATCCTCTGTGTTCACAAAAGCCTTTCTTAAAAGTGAACAGGATTCCTGAGATCTAAAGCTTATTTTTTTTTCTTCCTTTGTAGTCTGTTGATGTTAAGAAGGCATTTTATTTGGAATGTAAGCTCAGCTTATGTACGGGTCCCTTGAGATAGCAGTATTGCTGTTTTTAAAATATTTTAATGGACCCTTGAATCTATCATTTTTATCAAGCTGGGGAGAAATACCCCCATTTCCATTCATTCAGATCATAGTTGTCTTTGGATGAAGTATTTGGGTACTAAAGAAAAATGAATTCATGCAGTAAACTCTGATCCTAAGAACCCAAGGATCTAAAGTATCATGGTTTTCTCATTCTAGAACCAAAATAATAAAGCAGTAGACCTCATGCTGAGCAGCTGCATTATTTTTTTTTTCTGGCATATTCTACACACATGGGCAAGAAGAGATAACTGACCAGGCTAAGGACTTATTTTGCTGGGCCCATGGGACAGAATTTCTAATTGTTATGTAATATATTCAGAGCATACATTTATTTATGAAACATTAAAATTAGCTTCAGTTTCAGTATCTTTACTAGATGTGAAGACCAAGAGCACATTGATTTAAAGAACATATTCTT